>NW_010522547.1:0-7529 GCF_000687285.1 Phaethon lepturus
GGCGGGGTGGGAAGGTTTCCTCCCCCCTGTAAAGCCGTCTGTTCTTTCCCGGCCTGATGCAGGTCCTGGTGTTGTTTTCCTGTTCGTCCTCGGTTACTCACCTTGACAGGTACAGCACTGAGTACTCGGCACTGGCCTGGTTAAAAAAGGGGAAAGTAGTTTAAAGCTCCCGAGTTGTGTAACGAAGAAACGCCATCTTAGCAGCTGCTATTACAAGAGGAGTCTTAAAGATTTGCTTAAATGGCATTACTTTCAGGTACTGTCTCTTTCTCTATCAAGTGGATAGGAAGAGGGTGTATATAGATATATATGTGCGCATGTATATATATAAAAAATAGAACATATAAGCAAATAACAGAAGTAGCCCCAAAAAGAGCAGAGAAGGCATAAATTCAGTTTGACGTCTCAACCACAAACGGAATTAAAAAAGCAGGAGTACTAAAATGAAGATAGCAACACAGGTAGTATAAATCATGTATAAATAAGGAGTGCTTTTTTATGTGTACTAAAGTAAAAACTTGATTCACACTATTGAAAAAAAAATAGATATGACCTGGTTTTATTATTTATATGCATAGCGTTTGCTTTTGCAGATTCCTGTAATACACGCGTAGATTTACTTGCTCAATTAACACTGAATGTTGCTTGCTTTATTGCTGTGTAAACTGTTTGCTTTTTTGTCATTACAAGATTATGTAGATTGAGGACTTTTTTAAGGCTAATGACTTAGAAAAGTGATTTCCTGGTATTTGAGGGAGTATAGATGACAGAGAATAGAAGAAATAAAATACTTTATGTAGCCATGATTGCATTCAGCATATATTTAAACAGATTGACTTACTCGTCATGTCTTGTTTCCTTAATCAAAACAATTATTATTCAGATTTATCATCTGATACAATTAGGGTGCTTGATGCTGTGCAAACAACTATCAAATGCAGTCCCACTTCCAAAGGGCTTTCAAGCTAGTTCAGAGGAGAGACAACAGTTTATATGTGCATAAATAAACCAAGCAGGAGTATGACATCCTCCTTCTAGTCAGGGTAGTATGGAAAGAAGTAAATGTATTATTTTTTTAATAACTACTCAGTAATAGAAATGATGCCACAAATAATTTCAGCAGATGTTTTAGGAGCAGAGGTTGAGCAGTGTGAACTGAGGGAGTTTCTGAAGCATCTAAGTGCAAAGGGAACGGTATTGCACGAAGCTTGGATTATCCAACTGTAGCAAGCAAAAAGGAAGAAAGTCATAGAAACTGGAAGCAAAGCATTGGCAACGTGCATTGAGAGGAAGCCCACATAGTGCAGAGCCCTTTCTGGAAAGAGAATGGAAACCCTTGGCACAAATCTTGTTCTCACTGTGATCCTATTGCTTTGTAGAAACAGGATCTTGATGGGACTGCGCTGATTGTTTTAAAAGTTCATACAAAAAAAAAAAAATATCTGCTTTTCTAATGCAAGGACCTTGCTAGCTTTCTCATAGTCTCTATTTATGGGGGGGAGAAAGGTAGCAATAGCTGAAATTTTGAGAGAGAATACATTTTTTGTATAGCCCCCAATGGACAAGGTACTGTGAACATCTTCTATCTTGTTGCCAAGCAAAGTTTGGTTTACAATAGTGTGATATGCAGTTATTTATATCTGTTCTCTGAATGAGTCAAGTTAGGTGCAGAGACTGTGTGGTGCTCGCAGCCACAGCGCAAAACTGTCAGATCAGGGAACTGAACTTGCAGGTTAAGTTGTGGTCCTCTGCCCAGGCCAGGGATGATGCCAGCTCCCAGAATGATTTACACGTGTTCCATGGGATGCCCTGCTTGCGGAAAAACGTTCTGGGGAGTTCTGCACCAGAGAAGTTTTATTCTAAAACCAATAGTGTTACTGGCTGTAGCTGGTGGAAAAGTAGCAGAAGTGGCTCCATGAGGACTAAGCAGTTTACGAGATGGTGAAACGTTTGGTTCTCCCAGGATTAATTCCCCCTCTCCCCCCTTTTTTGAGCGTAGCCAACTCGGCGTCCTCCCGAAGAGAAGGGTTCATCTCAGCTGCACCCTGCTCCCCCTCTAGCAGTGATTGTCCCTTCCTTATCCTGGTTTGCTCTCCTCCATCGCTCGCACGCACGTGCCTCCCCCGCACACAAGGGCACGCAGTGCTGAATTCTGGTCGTGCCGAGCGGGTGGAAGTGGGTGCGTTGCTGTTGTGCTGGAACAGATGACGTCTGCAGTGCAGCCACTAGTTACGTGCATGTGCCGTAGGTGGTTGCTAAAGGAAAAGGGGATAATTTGGAGGTTTTGTTTAAAAGATTTGTTAGTTTTCTCTTATTTATTGGGCGTGAAACAATTAGAAAGCTGAGGTCAGTTTGGTTTTTTTCAGTGGCCGGTGGCTGGTTGGTTTATTTAGATGAAGGGAACTTGGTGCATTGGGCCAAGGTAACATGACTGGGATGGTTAAGAGGAGAGGAATCTATCTGATTATTTTCTGCCTCTTGATAACTTGCAAGTAGCCAGATTTCTGGACCACAGCCCACAACTTCCAGGTGTTCTTATCTTCCTCTGTTATGCCTCCACCACTTATTGCAACCAAGACCCGCACTCGGGTTGTCTGACGCTTGCACCTTGCCTGCCCAACCTGGTACTGCAAGCCTGCAAGCTGCCCCTTTCCCCTCATGGTGAAAAGCCTACAGCCACCCACCAGGCTTCTCCTCCCGTGGGTGCCTGAAGTCTCTTGGCCTCCTGCCTCTCACCTGAACTTCCACAGGCCCATGTATCCCTCCTTAGGTAGCTGCAGTGGTCAGAGGCTCTTCACCAGCCCCGGGCACAGCGACCGCCTGGTCCCCGCCCCAGGGGCGGACGTGCTGCGTCCCTGTCCTTGGAGTCCCCCGTCTCCATGAGGGGACAATTAAAAGAAGGCGCAAAGGAGCCTTTGAGGGCAATGGCTGGCAAATCACCCCACGGGCATTGGTGACCTGTAATGGGCCACTCCTGCCCCCTGGATCTGTGGCTCTGTGTTGGGTTTTGGGGTGTTTTGCACGTGTCCCATGGGATCCCAGTCAACTCATCTGTGGTAATGATTTTTCTTTAGGAAGGACATCAACGCTTGGTTGGTTGGGTGTGGGTTTTTTAAGAAGTTTTTTCTGTAGTCATAATGAATATCTTGATAACAGTACTTTTTGTTGCAGTGTTTCATTTGTGGTGGATATGTTTTTTAGCTAAAGAGATTTTAATCCACAGGAGGGAAGATCTGGCAAAACTTGGAGGGGAAGGTGGTGTATTCATGTCCAACAGCTCGCAAGCAGATGTTTTTGGTTTGGGTGGTTTTTTGTATGAAACAAATCGCAGATGTCCCTGCAAGACCTGTGGTACCAAAAGTAGGCACTGAATTCCCTTGTTCAGTTGTGCGGCAGTGTCTGACTTCTTGGGAGTTGCAACCCAAGCTTTACTGTTTTCTCAGCAATATTGTACTGTGAGCTCCTGCCTAATAAAATTCGAAGAGAATTCACATCTGTTGTATAGTTCACAGCTTAATTTTTCATGCTGAGTGGTGTAAGGTATTTATCAACTGGTTTAATAGATTACACCTCTGCCTGCACCTCCCCACGCTCCGCTGCTTGTGGATGGAGGCTGACAACTCTGCCTTTATAAAAGCGTTCCTTGCTCAACCCCATGACTAATGCAGATAATTATTTTTAAAACAGCTCTGGATGCTACTGCAGTGCGCTTTCATGCGCACACAGGAATGTGTATTTACATTCACCTGGCGTTTGTGAATCCCAGGGTGCCGTGTAAATCTTACTCTTACCGTGATGTTTAAAGAAATACTTTGTAGGGCTAGTGTCACAGTGGGGAGCCAGCTCATGTGGTCTGGATATCCACAGGTGCAAAACAGTGAGTGTAATATAAATAAATACAAACATTAAAGAGATCTCATTTCATGGCCTGTTATTAAAATCTTGTATTCCCAAAGACCCTCAAGGTTGGTCCATTTCACACAGTAACCGATTATTTCTCCTTTCCAAACCCAGCTGAATGTGGAACAAAAAACCCCCACCTCAAAACCAAAAAACAGAGGGGAAAAAAAAATCATAAAAAAACCCCAATCCTCTCTTAGATTTTACATCCTGGTATGGCAATGGGTTAAAAACCGGATTGATATGATGTGATCGTTTTTAATGAGTTGGTGATGCTGGTTGCTTGTATCTTGGTTGGTGACTACATGGTCACATATAATTAGATAATTTGTTCCCGTGCTTTTCTGGGAATTGAAATTGAAGCCACTTGCTCTATTATCCTTGGAGATTTCAGTCACTTTTTTAAGAGTAACATGTTGCTTGTCTCTCCATTATCCAGTGCCATTCTTTCTCCAAGTGCTCAAAAAAACCTTCTAGCGGCTCTGATGTGTTGCCCCGTGGGCTGGCGAGCACCCTGGGTGCATTTCCTCAGGTCTAGCCAGTTAAATAAGCTTAGGTGTTTTCTACCTTACCAGACTGCTCTTTGGCTTGCTCCTTTTCTGGTATCATCTTAGCTCTTCCACCCTAAGCACTATTTTTCTGCCCATCCATGCCCTAGCTGGACCCTTTTCAGAGAATACGAAAGCAAAGCAGCATTAATTGCTGTGATGCTCAGTGCCAGTCGCTCCCTTCCCACCGAGAAGTGATCATTATTGTCTTGCTAGTATGTTAATTTACCTATCTGCCTGTTAATGTTGCTGTTCTCTGGGTCTGTTCTGTGTCTTTGGCCTTTGATTTTACCTTCATAAATTCATGCTCTTCTGTCATGCTTCTCCTGAATAACTTACCCTGTTTCCTATTTTTCCTATTCTTCTCAAGTTTCAGGCTGTTGCGTAGCTCCTGACAGAGCCAAGTCGCTCTCCTGCTACGCTTCCTCCGCACTGGCATAGCACGTGTGTGTGCTTTCAATATTGTTCCTTTAGAGAGCTACCCATCCTCCGAAACTCCCTCTTCCCTTTCACTTTCCAGAAAATCATTCCCATCACACCCCAAGAAGCTCTTGAGCCTCTTGCTGGTTGCACAGCTTTCTGTTGGGAAAGGAAAAGGCTAGCAATGTCTCCAACTAATGGCTTAAAAAAAAAAAAAAAAGAAAAAAAAAGAAAAAAAAAAATTTAAACTGTCTACCAAATGTTCTTTGTTAGATAACCTGTAGCAAACCTCTCATGTGTCCCATGCTGTTTGTTTCATTTTCAGTACTAAGTAGAGACTTCTAAGTTTATCCTTGGGTCCTGTCAGAATAAAGACAGAATATATAAAAATAAATAAAACAATTCATTGATACACCAAATTAATTTTTTTTTCTTGTCAGCTCCTTGTAAACAGCTATAAACTTATTTCATAATAGTCCATTTACACGTGTCACCTAACAGGCTTTTGGTATTATAATTACTTTCTAATCAATGACTTCAGTTCCTTTCCAACTGGTCTGTTTGTTTTTCAAAGGAATGTTTTCCACACAGTATATTTATTTTTAAAAGAAATAAAAAAGAAAAGTAAGTTTTTCTAAAAGCCTTCTAATTTCATGGAGATTTGTTTTTATGGTCAAATTTATTCTAGGAAAGATGTTTGCTTTCTTTCCACCCTCAGCGCACACACGATCTGGAGCACAGAGGGAGTCTGATACAAAGGGCTGGGAGAAGCAGGAGGAAAGCATGTCTGTGTCAGTAGTAAGCGGTCAGTTTTGGGAAAAAGGAGGGACAGGACATCTTCCCTGACTATCCCTGAGCTCTGCCCATATTTAACAAAAACAAAAATAAAGGGAGGGGTGGACTTGGTTCATTCATCCAGCCCTTTGGAGATAGACACACAGTAGATGGTTTGGCATGTCCTTTTCATGAGACTTCCAGCCATCCCGAATCCTGGTGCTGCTTTGCTTTGCAGCCTGCAGCGTTGATTAGCTAAAGTAAAATATGTCATTGTGACATTTTATCCCCTTCCTTGAAAATGTATCAAAGGTAATTAGCAGGTTGGAGAAGCTGGTTACCTCAGTGGAATGCTGCCTCACCAGGAGCTCCTGTAAGATGTCACGGTACTTTGGGCCTGCTTTGATTTTATATATGCTTTTTTTTTTTTTTTTGCACATCAGTTTACTACTTGTATTAAGTCCAAGAACAGTAAAGATGGATTTCTGCAGTCACCATCCCCCTCTTTCAAGGAGGGAATGTGGTAGTGCCTGCGTTGACTCCTTAATGTGCTGATACATCTTTTCCCTCTTCTGGTGATGAAGCAATGAGCAGAGCAGTAGATCTGTGCACTAAAAATGACTTGCTGTCCAACCTTGAGATCTACCTGGCCTGTCTGCCATTGATTCCTTCTGGATAAAACAGGAAGATTACTCCACTTGCTGTTCTCAGCGTACAAGTTGGTGTTACAAAAGCTGACCTAAATGATTTCCATTGACATTTCTGTTGCACAAACCGGGCTTTCACAGTTCTCAGGGAAAGTGCCCGCTATCCAGAGAAATAAAGAACTTTTCATTATGAAAAAGATGACATCCAATAAAAATAATGATTTTTAGTCAATCCAGGGTGTCATAATCCTTCCTGTAGTATATTTTAGGTTTTACCAGACAACCTCCCCTGTCTGGTTTTACCAGACAACCCACGGAGAGCAGCAGTCTTTCTCCTACTCTATACCCAGTGAGCCATGCCTTGCCTGAGCCTGACTGGGAGCCCCAGTGTGCCAAAAAGACTGGGCTCAAAGATGACAAACTATAGCTCTTACCAGGCCCTCAGTGGCACTTAGAGATAAAACCACTCCAGTATTATTTTTTTCATCCCTACTTTCATCTCATTTTCCATGAAAACTATTAACAATGCAACTTTTTTCATCAAATGTTTTCCCTTGGGCTAGAAATTCATTTTCTGCCCTCTTGAAATTCTTGTTCGTTAGACCCCAGGGGAGGAACGCAATATCTGAGCCTGGGATCCTGAAGTAGCACATGTGCAATACTCTGACAAGCAGTAGGAAAGGGAACCTATTGTATTTGCATCTCGCAGCAGCTGATGCTATCGTGCAAAGCTAAAATAAATCCAGGCGATATCATAGATTTATGATCAATACTGAAGCGAGTTGTTTACGTAGTAATCAGAAAGGCTAATGATGATTAGATCTGCCTGGAAATACGCTGGCCTGCAATAAGTAACATTTTTATCTCCTTGTATAAATGAATTAGATCTGAAAGCACCGAAGGGCTTAAAAACCAAACCAAATATTTCCTTCAAGCTGTATATATGCTTCTGGATGTCTTAGAGGCAGTATTTATTTTTTTTTTTTTTTTTAAACAGTAATAAGTGTATTGGAGGCAAATCCTGCTGGAACAGTTCTGCAAGCAGCAATTTGAAAGAGAAATGCAATGAATAGAGCCGATGTGGAGCAGCAGTTTCAGCCCAGCGTGGCCATTACCTGAATTAACCGCCGAAGAGCGCGCGGGCAGGGGTCCATGTTCTGGGGTTTGTACCAGTGCCGAGAGGTTCCCCGGAGCCCATGCGAGGGAAGGGATGGTCTCTGTGTTCTCTCTCCTTCCCTCT
>NW_010522547.1:7546-12410 GCF_000687285.1 Phaethon lepturus
TCCCTTTCACCCCCTGGTTGCCCCCCTCCATGATTTCTGAGGAGTGGTTTCTAGGTGTTCGCGGCGTCTAGAGGCAGCAGGGGTGCGTGTGTATCCCGAGGGAGCGGGTGGGAGGGGTCACGAAATCCCTTAGGGCTCCTTATTTTTCAGTCTCTGGGCAGTTTGTGCCTGAAACTACAACAATGCCAGAGGAAGCGCCCGTGACTTGTAGGAGCAGGGACACAGGCGGCTCCCACCGCAGCATGGCACCCGTACAAAAGGATGCCCCAGCTGCCCAGGTTACGGTATGCGCTCAGACCTGCCCGTTTCCCAACTGCAGAAGGTGCCCGGGTTGATCAGCAGCTCTTACGAAGGGGCTTGCTGGGGTTTAGTCCAGCCAACCCTCTGGCTAGGGAAGAACGAAGAGAGGAGCGACCCGACCCTCCGGGGTGCAACAGACAGAGCTGAGCCCTGCAGCGAGGACAGGGACGTCACCTCGATGAACGATGGAAGCGGCTACCGCACTTTGTGGCGTTTCTCTCCCATGAAGATAATGGGCGCCGGCGGCAGTCAGTGCTGGCAAGGGGCAAGGGAAGGCAAGGGAAGGCAGATGCGCTGGGCCGGTTGCACCTGGTGGGTGTCAGAACCCAGCCTGCTGTGAAATGGGCAGATATTAAAATAGCTGTAAGGGTGAGGTGCTCGGGTTTGCTACTCAAGGAGGCTGTTTGCTAGAGTGGAGGCTGCTTGAAACGAGGGAAGAGCTGGTGCTCTGGGTGATATTGGGGATGTTGCCACTGGGATGCTTGGGAGAAGGTGGGGGGATGTACAGAGTGTGGGTGACAAGGTGGCTGCAAGGTAAACCTCTATTAATCCTTTTGGGAGTAGTTCCCTGCCCATCAGCAGCGCACAGCAGCCTAACATCCAGCTGAGGCTGCCCTGAAACCTCTGAAGAAGTTTGCCTGTCATTTTTCTGCACATGAGCATGGCACCTACGCTGGTGGAGCCGAAGCATAAAGGATTTTTTTTTTTTGGCATGCATACCCTGTGTCTGTGTCTGCTGTTGGATCGAGGAAAGGGAATTTAGTTAATAACAGAAGCGATGCAAAATTTTTGGCCTCCTTAGGTCCTCTGTAAGGTGCTGCCAGCCAGGCTGGTACAGTCCTCAGCTCCAGTGCACTGGGTGTGGATGTAGCTGGGTAAATGTTTTCTGTTCCCATGCATTATTCACTGTAAGATTTGAATATTTTATCTGAGGCAGGTTCTTGACATTCACTTACATTCATTTTCTCTTCCTTCCCCTTTCCTCCCCCACAGCCCAGGGAACAACCAAGGTGAAAACACAAAGTCAGAACCCAAATCAGTTCCTGCAAGCTGGGAGGGTGAGAGATGCTGATGGAAGCTGGCTGTGATTGGAAACAACTGTTATATGGAGAAGGGAGAGCTGGGATAAATGTAAAAAGCTCTTGTCTTTGCTTCAGTGCTTAGAAATACATGGATAATTTATTCCTGGGATGAGAGGTGCCACTGCTGGAGAAAGGGGTGCAGGCAGGGAAAACATCCTCTCTGGGAGGTTTTCTTGCATTAAGCCTCCTTTAATCTCCATTTCTGCTGTGTGTATCATTTTGGTAGGTAACAGGGGACATACATACACTCAGCTTTGAGAAGAGCGGCTGAAAGGTGACATATTTTCCTACAGCTCAGCTTAGAGCCAGATGTAGAAGAGAAGGCTCCGGGGAGACCTTATTGCAGCCTGCCAGTACTTAAAGGGGGCTTATAAGAAAGATGGGGACAGACTTTTTAGCAGGGCCTGTTGCCATAGGACAAGGGGTAACGGTTTTAAACTAAAAGAGGGCAGATTTAGACCAGGTAGAAGGAAGAAATTTTTCACAATGCAGGTGGTAAAACCCTGGCACAGGTTGCCCAGAGAGGTGGTAGCTGCCCCATCCCTGGAAACTTCAAGGTCAGGTTGGACGGGGCTCTGAGCAACCTGATCTAGTTGAAGATGTCCCTGCTCATTGCAGGGAACTTGGACTAGATGACCTTCAAAGGTCCCTTCCAACCCAAGTTATTCTGTGATTCTGTATCTGCTGACTGTAGTGACTGCCGTTGCTCCTGTAGTGCTTGGGAGGGAACTCTGTCACCAGGACAGGAGCTGGACACACTGCTTGATCGCCTGTAATCATGAGAACTGCTAAGTGGTATATCGCTCTTATTGCACCAAATTGCCTTGTCACTTGTAATTGCAGAACCTTCCTTGGAGCAATGGGTAAGCAAAAGAGATTCTCAGATGGGGTTTTACAGCTCTGCTGCAGAGTCTATCACTTACTGCAATGGTGTAACTTACTCAAGTGGACAAGAAAATAACCCCTGGAAAGCCCTGCAAATACCAGCTCTAATCTAATCAATCAGAAAGGTGGTCATGGGCTCATCTCAAAGGTCTCGCTTGGCTGGAAGCTCTGTCCTCAGGAAAAGAAGGGATCCTAGAGGTTGCCTAATCTAACACGTGGCATCTCCCATGCTTGTTGGTAGCCCTCACTTATTTGTGGATCTGAGACTGCTCTCTAGAATCTCCTGTACTTGTCAGCTTGAAAAAATTGTCCTGCCTGATCCTTTGTAAGACCCTCTCAGCAAGTGCCCAGGGAAATCCCAGCACTGTTGAAGTCAAATGGCTTGAAAATGTGGAGTTTTTTGTTGTGGATCTTGAGCAGCCCCTTTATGTTTTTGTTAGTCAACATGTTCAGGATTTAAATGATCTGATTTGAGAAGTTGGGCTTCTTTCTCTTGCTGGGACTGATGTTATTGCACTATACAAAGAGTAAACATCAGCATTTCTGCAGTCCCCAGGATGCATTAGTCTCCATTAGCATTAGCAGATGTCACTGGTAGATTTTCTGGCTTGGATGCAAATAGAAGAAACCCACCCCTCGCTCAGTTGTCCCCTGTGAAAGAACTGGTGCCATGGCAGACCTCTGCTGTTTGGGGCTCGTTCTCCTTTCAGAGACAGTGAGCATTTTAGGCTGCATAATTTTTCTTTCTGCATAGTGCCAGCTGGACATTTATGCTCTCTGTTCCCTCCCCTCCCTTTTGGCACATTGCTGGGGACCAAGACTTGCTCTGTTTACAATTTCTGTGAATAAGGTGAAGAGGTGTGGGCTAGATTTGTTTCTTTGCTCATTTGTTTTTCTCATCTTCTTGGCTTGTGCTGGGGCAGCTGGTCTTCTGGAGCATGCACAATCTTTAATTACAGCAGTTATCAAGTGTTTAGACTGTAAGAAGGTCAGCTCAGTGCTGAAGAACCTAACCGGTCCTCAGGTTTTCCTTAACTGATGCAGCACCAACCACTCTTTGGTAGCAGAGGTGGCCACTTGCAGGACATACGTCATCCGTAACTTTTAGTGCTTGTATCACCCTCTTCCGCTCAGCATCTCCTCTGGTCGCACTATTTCTCCTTGATTTCTTCTTTACTGATTTTTTAGGTCTTCCTTCTCCCAGCAGACCCAAAAGCAGTTCAGCATAATGTGCTGCTGCTCTGTGCTTGCCTGTAAATTCACAGTACTGAATAGTCAGGCAGCTGCACGCAGAAGGAAACACAAAGCCTCGGTCCAGCTCCTCAGTGCTGAGGAGTGTGGGTTTTTCTAGTTACAAACACTTTCACTCCCAAGCTGCTTTTATGCGGCAGCTGTGCAAGTGACTGCAAGCTGAACTAGATAAACACTCTTGACTTTTTTTGAGTTGGAAAGGATTGCAATGAAAAGCTGAATGTTGCAATGGCCATTCTTTCACAGAAGCACAAATAACCTCTTGGAAGAAGAGGAAAGGTGACACATGAGAGGATTGCAAAGCTGGTATGTTGTCCTTCTGCAGGCCCAGGTAAATGTAGGGGGTCCCTCTCAATGTTTCAGTCTTTCCACTTGAAAAAAAACTTCCCCTTTTCCTCCTGGCACTGGGCCAAATCATAGCAAACTTCTGGATCAACTTTCTACTAAAGCAAGCTGGAGTATCAGCTGCTCAAAGCCTGTCTTTTATTTATATACATTTACTAGCTTTAGAGTAAATGTCCTCTGAGGTAGCGTACAAAGAAATCCCTTCTCAAAGAAAGTTCATCCTTATGAGCACAGAGTTTTGGTTTTGCAGGTTTTCCTCTAAATACGCGGAATAAACCTCAGAGCAAGCTCCCAGCTTCATGCCACAATTTCTTTCAAAATAAGACTCCTCTATTTAAAAAAAAAAAAAAAAAAAGAAAAAAGCCTCAACCCCTAACACTACAATATTTTTTTTTTGAAGATTAAAAACTTGCTCAGAAGAAATAGATGATCTAACAGGGCCACCTAGTGATACCACCCGTGACAAGGTGCAGCAAGGACTACAGCAGATCCCAGCCTAACGGCCAGTCTGCTCCATGCGGCAGAAAAGGAATGGAGAAAGACATGCTGGTGCCTATGCTCCTAGCCGCTCCGGAGTCCCCATCTGAAACTGGGCTTGTAGGTCTTTTTACAGCACTTGGCACAGCTGGGCCACCTGGTCTGGATGGGTTAACGTTGACTCTAGAGAAAGGAAACCAATCATCATGGGTGTTGTGAAAGAGCCTGCACCAAATCCCACCTCTTCCAAAGCCCAAGATAATACTTTCTCTGCAAAGGAGAGTTACTGTGTTATTCCAAGGCAAAACTATGACTAAGCACAGTTGCTTTTAAACTTTTTTTGCCTTTTTTTTAAGGCTGTCTGGCAAGCCATATAACTTCTTTATTGCTTTTTGCTGCCTGATTTCTGTATACCTTTAAGGGCTGCATAGTTAGCATATTGCAGGCTGCACCTTTGCATAAAAAGCCTGGCATTTAGCTAAGCTTGAAGGAGAGCCCTTTATTTCTCCTATCAATTTCCCTAC
>NW_010522547.1:12441-21066 GCF_000687285.1 Phaethon lepturus
ACCTCATCTCCTGACTCGTAAAACAGTAAGCACGGGAGTGTTCATGCCCAAGGAAGCAAGCAAAAACCTTGAGACGACAGAGTTAAAATATTGAGCAGATTCACTGGTTTCTTGCAGAACCAGCCCATGAGTTGTTTAGCCAGACACTGTGGTCACCTTTTACAGGAATACCTGTAGCTAAAATCATCTCGCCTGCTCACCCTACAAGTATTTGTGGGGCTGCAGTTGTGGGCCTATGCAATGCCTTAGATGCGTATAGGCTGTGAGTTTTTAACCTTTGTAGAAGTTGGCAAATTGGCTCAACAGAGCTTTAATTTATATTTTCTGCTAGAAAAGAGCTGCATCAGGTCATCTGAGGCAAACCCTTTTGTCAACCCACTGTTTCCTGGGACCATGGGAATATGTGCGTGTTTTCCAATGAGCAAATTCGGTTCCAGTGATCACCTAATGAAGCACACACTATAGGTGCAAGCTGCCTTCATCTAGCATGAGCAAGGGGCTTGCAGTATTTACACTGAGACGTGGTGGAGCTGTGCCAGAGGACCCTGCCTCTCTGGAGGCTCTTGCGGGCTTTCTCAGGCATGCTAAAGCTTGTATTTTTGCTGCTGACAGTATAACACATCTTTAATATAAGAAAGGCTTCATGAAAATTCATTCAGCTTTCCTTGTGCCAGCTATTACATTGTTTTTCTATGACTCTCAGCTCAGACAATCATAGAATCATAGGATAGTTTGGGTTGGAAAGGACCTGTAAAGGTCATCTAGTCCAAGTCCCCTGCAATGAGCAGGGACATCTTCAACTAGATCAGGTTGCTCAGAGCCCCGTCCAACCTGAAAGGAACCTGAAGGTTTCCAGGGATGGGGCAGCTACCACCTCTCTGGGCAACCCGTGCCAATGTTTCACTACCCTCATTGTCAAAAATTTCTTCCCTCTACCTAGTCTAAATCTGCCCTCTTTTAGTTTAAAACCGTTACACCTTGTCCTATCACTACAAGCCCTGCTAAAAAGTCTGTCCCCATCTTTCTTAGAAGCCCCCTTTAAGTATTGGAAGGCTGCAATAAGGTCTCCCTGGAGCCTTCTCCTCTCCAGGCTGAACAACCCCAACTCTCTCAGCCTGTCCTCAGAGGAGAGGTGTTCCAGCCCTCTGGTCATTTTGGTGGCCCTCCTCTGGACCTGCTCCAACAGGTCCATGTCTTTCCTGTGCTGAGGGCTCCAGAGCTGGACAATAACATAGACCTGTGTGTTTTACATTTGCATATAACTTATATAGATTTGCAAATTGAAAGGTACATGTGTCCTGGGCTTTATTTGAACATGTTTTTACTTACAGGAAAATAGAAATTGTATAGTCTTCAGAGTCTCTTTCTCCACAAGAAGGCAGAATCTCAAAAAATCTTCAGTTTCGCTCCATGGTCTGACTTTGCCTGGTTACACTAATATTTGTGGTGGAATATTATGTTTGATCAGCCATTTTTCATTACTTAGAACAAAATTCGTTTTAGTCTTTAAAATGTATTCAACATGCTTTTTTAAAAATCTGAGTTTTGGAGCTAGAAAGAGCTGGTAACATCCCTTCGCTTTCCTAATGCCGTGGGACATGCTAGGTCAGCCTCTGATTTGTAGGATAATGGAACGGCAGGGATGGATGCTGACTGATTCGCCCCAGACCAGTCCAACAGCAGCGTCTGGCAAATGACCTGGACCCTGACTCTGTGGCCCGCTCTACAAGCTCGAGCAAGACTCTGGATCATGACCAGTATGCACAAGTCTCATCAAGTCCTCCCAAAGAATAACCTTTTCTCACACTCTCCTGGAAAATTATGTATCTGGCCAGCTGTTGTCTGGCATGTGCTATACTAAACGTGAGCTATGCTTTTGTTTTCTGTCTCTTGATTGTGTGAATTGCTGCATCTGGGCTCTGGGATCTCAGAGTTATCTGAACGTGTCCAAGGTGTGGTGCCGAGCGACCTTCTGACCTCAGATGCTGCACAGCTAAAAACCAGCTTCAGTCACAACTTCCCCCATTGAAGATTTTTACTGGGGTTCCCAACACATAGTATTCGCAATATTCTAAATGCCCGTATAATAATCCGGATGTGTGATCCCAGATCTACTTCAGATGTTTTGTATCAGAACAACTTAAGTTTTTTCATTTTTCCTCAATTCATTCAGCTCTACTTCTCTTAATTAGGTGTACTTGCAAGCACTGAATTTGATGTTTAGTTGACTAAGTTCCACGTAGCCTGACAGGTAATGCAAACGTGGTGCATGGATCTAAGCATCCCTGCTGAAGGAAGGATGGAAACACGGTGTACCTCAGCTATGAGAGGTGGGGAATCACCACATTTCTGTGGTACTGTCCATCTCCCAGGACCATCCAGCGTTCAGTGGTTAAGACCTATAACTGCCAACACAGAGAAGACCTTTGACTGTGTTTCAAATTAACTGCAAAATGTTTCCCTTTCCAGGGGTTTCATTCACAAACATCGGTGCTGGTTTTTCGGTGGCAGTAGGAGATACCGCTGCTGGACTGCTGCTGTTTACGCAGTGAGACAAAGCCGAGCATTTCGTGCCTGGGGGTGCGTCACGACCGCGCGGCTCCCGCAGTCAGGGTCTGGCTGCAGCAGAAGCGCAGAGCCTGCACTGCGTCGTCAGCTGCGGGCGGAGGAAAGTGGAGCACGAATCCCTGTGAGACGTCTCGGTGTTGTATCATAAGTGAGCTACTGGACATGGGCTTGAACGCTTTGGTGTAATTTTATTTACTCAAACACAACGCCTTCCTTTCTCTCCCAGCAGGCAGCTGCTCCGTTTCTCCCACGCCGGCACACCAGTGGGACGATGAACGCAACCTTGCAATGAGATGCCATGCTGTGGACGCCGGTGGTGGGGTGAGGGACGTGCCCCGCTCTGCTGCGGGTGTGCTTGCTCACCCCCTGGGGTAAAGGAGCAAGGTCCGCAGGCAGTGACGCCTGAAGCCCACCCAGGCAGCCTCCTGGGCGGGTGCCTGGCTGGGTCTCAGGGGCACGCAGGCGGGCAGGGACCCCCCAGCAGTGGCAGGTGGGGAGCTGTGACTCCTGTTGGGTGAGGTGGTGTTTCCCCAGAGCGTCTGTCCAGCCGTTCTCTCACCGGCACCTAGAGAGGCCAAGCCTTGGGTATAGGTATTTGGGGACCTTATCAATGCCTATACATATCTGAAGGGTGGCTGTCGGGAGGATGGAGCCAGTCTCTTTTCAGTAGCGCCAGTGGTAGGATGAGGGGCAATGGACACAAACTGCAGCACAGGAAGTTCCACCTCAACATGAGGAAAAACTTCTTTACTGTGAGGGTGACAGAGCACTGGGACAGGCTGCCCAGAGAGATTGTGGAGTCTCCTTCTCTGGAGACCTTCAAAACCCAACTGGACACGTTCGTGTGCAACCTGCCCTGGGTGATCCTGCCTCGGCAGGGGGGTTGGACCAGGTGATCTTCAGAGGTCCCTTCCAACCCCTACCATTCTGTGATTCTGTGATTCTGTGATAGGTGCATGCAAAGGTTTTCGTGCTATTACTCCTATTGCCAGAGCAAAGGCTGGGGCTTTTGTCTGCCGCAGTCTGAGACACAGATGCTATCAGAGGCCTCTTTGCTAATGGCGGTTTGTGCTTTTCTGTTGGTTTCTGAAAGAAGCTTGAAGCTATTTGACACCCAAGGAGCTACA
This sequence comes from Phaethon lepturus, assembly GCF_000687285.1. Lineage (NCBI taxonomy): Eukaryota > Metazoa > Chordata > Aves > Phaethontiformes > Phaethontidae > Phaethon > Phaethon lepturus. The sequence continues at coordinate 16,137 of NW_010522547.1, forward strand.
GGAGTGCCATGCCGACATGTCTTTCTGTTCCTTGGAGCTGTGATACCTTGAAAATAGGCTAACGAAGTCACACTAATTCTACTTCTTATAATCAAATTGGCAGCCTTTCTTGCAAAGCTGCACGTGCCATCTCATAAGAGTCTGAATGACCTTCATTAAGGCCAAGATGTTTTTCTGCGGCAATGATGCTGGGGGAATTGCAGGCTCTTCTTTGCATTTATAACACCGCAGAGCGGTGATGTGGGATAGGACGTGCTATAGGCCACCCAGCGTGCTATATGACCCTGGGCTTGCAGGCAGGACACATCAGAGTGCAGCAAAACCAGTATAATTTTTTTCACAGTCCATCTGACCTGCTGCCCTGGGTACCACCTCAGCTGGCTTCACCACCCGGCTACTTGCAGAGCTGCGTCTTCTCCTCCCACATTTCCTATTACGCACGGGAGATGCATTGCAGAGCGGGTGCCGAGGGAGCAGCCCACGGATGAGGAGCAGGGGGGAAGCAGGAGGTCGGCGGCACATGTACTGCTACCAGGAGTTTCTGGCTCAGACCTAGCAGGGCTGAGTGATTCGTTTGCCCCACATAAACTGGGGGATGGCTTGTCACAGCAACTGGGTTTGTAAGCAGACAGATTTAAAGAAAATAAATCCTTTGAAGCAACTTATCCAACCCCTTCTGAATTTATGTGTGTGTGAGGGTTGCTGGTTTCCCCTAGAGAGCCTTTTCTTTGCAGACTGATGTATCTGAAAAAGCAAAAAAAACCCACCCCGAACCCAAACCCTAAATATAGTTAGCTTTAATATTCAGGAGGCAAAAGTCTGCCCCCAGTCAAATCTGTGAGAGTCTTTCAGCTGATCAAGGCCTCCCTGGTACAGTGTGTCAGAGTGTAAAATGTGGGGCCAGCGAGCGCACAGCGCAGATTGATGTTCCTGGTACTTCTCCCTGCTGCAGGTGCCCTGGATGGGCTGAGCCCTGGACGCTGAGCCATGAGTCAGGGAAGGATTTTTCAAGCAGTATGTGAAACAGGAGCAGAGCTGGTTTTCCAAAGGAAAGAAATTATGGAAAGCGAGCGATGATTCAGCAGTTTGACCCTGCTCTGACTGCGAGCAGTTCCAGCCCCCGGTATTCAGAAATGGAAGATGAAAAAACTTCTTCTTCCACAGGCCACAGAGTAATTGCAAAGAAAAGAGCTTTCCTGCCAGCCTTAAGCAGGTGGGAAGGTGTTCGTACCTGGTTTGCTGTTCCACTGCTATCACATCCAGCTGGGCAGCCCCGTCTGGAAGCCAGTCAGAGGGTCAGAGTCAGACTTGAAGGTGTGGGGTGTGTTTTTCTGGCAAGGAGAGCCAGCTCCCTGCCTGCCACTGCAAGTGCTGTTCATGTGGAGTAATCACACCCTTTCACTCCCTCCTCTCATCACAAGGTCTTCTCCAGGATGTGTCTCAAACTGAAGTTTTGTTTTCTCGGGTACAAGTTAATTGTTTTTAATATGCTCATTCATACTTTTACCCTTTTCTATTTGAAATGTGCCTGAAATGCTTTCACATGCTGCTTTCACAACACAGGTATACAAAGGCTAAAACAGAAGATCGGAGGAAACAAATTTATCAGGAATCTGGGCTGAAATCACCTTTGTGGCAATAAACAACTAGATCAACAGCATTGCCCACAGCAGTAGAAGATGTTAGATGGTTGCATTTGATGGAAAAGTGATTTCATTCAGCCATTCAACAGAATGAGTCCAATGTCAATACAAACAGTCATTTGGAAAATAATTTCCTTCACTATGTTTGGAAGCAGATGTGCACACACATATAGATGTGTGTGTTGACTGTATGTGTATGCCTCACCACACCTTAATTTTCTTACTTTCTTTTGTGTATTAGCTCTTTGCCTCATTTTCTAACTAATTGGCATCTGTAAGTGTTGTGAGCACGTTATTAATCTCTTCCAGGTCACTCATGTAGATGTCAAATAGGACCCGTCGTAAAGAGGATTCCTCCCCGTGAACCTTTGTGGTATCTCCCTTGACCTAAGGACTACAAAATTACCAGGCAGATGGCTGACCCTTCTCTATGGCCATTACCTTTGTGGGTGAGGTATGACAAAGTAAATTCCTCTCTAATCACTTCTCTCAGCATCCTGGGTGCCCTGAGCCCTCCTGAGGCTGAAAGGCTAGCAGAAGCTTTTGAGGCAGCGCTGGTCTTTTACATTCCTCTGAAGACAAAGAGAGGTCTGCACTTAAGCGCTTTGCAGGATGAGGGTGTGCTGCAGCTACTCGTGTAATTTGATTTATTTAAAAATCTTGTGCTGTGTGCCGACAGCTACCCCTCCCAAACAAGGCCATTCTTTTATACAGTGAGCACTTAAAAACACACGTAATAGCTCCTGGGGTGGACCTTTTAAAAAGATGGTCTAAATCATCACAAAAACTTGTGGGACTCGTATGGTTCTCCGGGGATACCTTCAAGTTCTGCCTCAGCTATATTTCTTACAAGAAAGTAAACGTAATTCACATGATGAGCTAGATATTAGTAGGATGCTTTTCTACCTTATTCTGTAATGTTTTGTTTCCTTTGAGATTTTTTGTTTGGCTTTGGTTACTGATAGATTGTCCAGAGATTGTCACTAAATTGTCTATTAAAATGCATGGGTGTCTGTTCTGAATTGATGTGCTCAATTCAGTACCTAACAGCATTTGGAAACAGTTCAAATTGCATATATTTAATCTGACAACGTGTTGTCTGGTTTTCCACCTTTCTTCAATTCCCTCTGGAATACAGCGTCATCAGCAAATCTTTGAAATGAAAATGGAGAACTGTTTCTGGACCTTGGTGTATTCCAGCCGCCTTCTTTTAAAAAACATTCATGTAATAGTTAGTTGGGAACAATACTGCTTCAGTTTTAAGCCAGTGTTTATGTGCTAATGACAAACTATGCAGACATGCCCCACAGTTCTGTTATCCTCTGTACCCATGAAGCCTGCTACCACCCAAAAGACTCCAACGTTTCTTGAGTGGGGGCCATCTCCTGTGCTGATGGACAGGCTGCTGGGACTCCCTTGTTCCTGGGTCCTGGTTTTCCTGTTGCACAAAACCCTTAAAAGATTTCAAAACCAGCTTAAGAAATATTTCTGTTATTTTTCTAACTCTTAAGCCCAGCAGCCTAGGACTTTGCCTGTATTGCAAATACCAAAGAACTGATTAAAAAGGTACGGACTCTCCTGACTCCATAAGGAACACTTTCTAATCCCATTCTTATGCAGGTGTTAGATTTCCTTGAGATTGAAGATTTACGAACACCAGAGGATAACATTTTCTTCGTGGACCAAAAGCTGTATATTTTTTTTCAGCAGTCAGAAGTTCCTTTGGGCCTTCTTGTATGCATTAGGTATGGGTTTTGCCACTATCAGCTTTATGTTGGTGGTACATGTTGTTGGCTGTGACAGGTCCCACTACTGTATACACACCTAGCATCTTGCTGTGGTCACATGGGGTTCTTTCTTTTCCTGCCTTATCGAGCCTTTTCTTCAAACAAGTTTACGTCTCTTTCTATTGAGCTACAGCAGGGTGTCCACACAGGCTTGTTTGCTTTTTTGTGTTGCTGGTGGTCTTCAAATTTCTTTCAGTGTTTCTTTTTCCAGGTGGAAGTGCTAGGTTAGTAAGACCTAAGCTCTTGTTTCGATGCCGACAATTCCTGGATGAGCAGTTTGTGTTTTGACACACGTAGACACCTCTCTTTTTAAAGTATTCAAGGCCACGTATCTTAGATGTGTGACTCTTAGATATCCTCTCTGAAGCTTACATTGAAAACTTGCAGAGTGCACACTCAACTGAAAGAGCACTTTTCTGGGGTCTACCTTTCAAAGGAAAAGGTATGAATGTTTTCTGGTAAATGGAAACTGCTCAGCACGTAGAGGGATACACCTGAGCCACTGTGATGCAAAAATAGCTGCTACCTCCTTTCTTCTGTTCCTCTTAAGAGACTCAGGATACAGTAATTTGTGTACATTGATTAATTAGTAACTATGCAAGTTACTCCAGTTCTCAAATGGAGAACTAGCTATGAATCCTCAAACAAACATGACTAAAGATTGTAACAGAGGTATCTGCAATATAGCAATGTAATAACCTATTCTGTTTGAAACAAGGAATAATTTTTCTGGTAATGAGTTCACTGACAAAAACATGTTTCCTATCTATGTGTAGAAATTGATAAAGAGCAGTTTTCCTGGCCATTTAATAGTGTGAGGAAAACACTGGCAACATGTCTGTGCATTCAGGTCAGAATTCCATAACTCTGTTGTTTGTGTTATATATATATATATATACATATATATACACAAATGCTCCTTTTTGGTGATGTTGAGAAGTCTCTGCGGGTGAAAAATGCTCCAGTGTTAAGACCTACACTCCAGTGATCCAGAAAAATACTTTTGTAGTTCTTCAGACGTTGTGTCTTTGAGAGGAGAGCTTCGGCTTTACCCCTGTGTCCCCAGATCGCTTGTGGCGTGGATAGGTTGGTCCTGAACAAATTATTATTACAGAGTAGTTTGGTATAAAGCAAATACCCCTACCTGACTGAAGCAAAACGTAGCTCAAGGCATGCACATGTTGTCCTGAACTAATTGCCATCCTTATGGGGGTTCTGCTGTGAAATGGAGGAGTGCGGAGGTTGGCACAGGCTGCCACTTCTTCAAATGGGCTCTTCTGAGGCAGCTCCCACATGCTCGACAGCACGGCAGGCAAGGTCGTCATCTTCACTTCAGCGTGTACCCGAAACCCCTTTCCAAATACACGTCATACTGCCCGTGTTTGGCCTGGTGGAAATGATCGGTGTTCCCTTCTGACGCAGTTAGCTGTCCCGAGGGGGGAAAACAGGAGCAGCAGTCCGCAGGCCGTCTGCCCTCGGGAGTGAAGCCGGCGGGCGGCC
>NW_010522547.1:21101-37294 GCF_000687285.1 Phaethon lepturus
TACCCCTCGGGCACCACTGTTGTCCCACCAAAAAAAGATCTCGTTCCCGTGGTCCGTTCAGCGGCAGCGGCTCGCAGGCAGCTAGCGCGGCCGGTGCCAGCCATTCCGCTTGCCGGTCGCGGGTTCAGCAAGCGCTCAACCCCCGGGGCTCCGAGGTGTTCACCTTCAGCTATGGAGGGCTGGGCGTTCACTTATCTAATATCAAGCTCGTTTTCTGGAACTTACCTCTGTTGAAACATGGCTTGTATGTTAGGCTCTTGTTTGAACTGTTTCGCACTGCTTTGGGAAAGGCTGGGTCAGTCCCGTGTTGCTCTGAATCGCTGCCGTGCAGTGCTGCTTGCCGTACCCTGCTTTTTCTGGACGGGCCGGGCAGAGGCGGCGGCGGGCCTCACAGAATCTGAATCTTGCATCTTCTTTGGCTTCCCCTCCTAAGGATTAAATCACAGGGAGAACCCACTATAAAGGCAGTTGGGGCAGAAGTTCTGCTTGTGCAATGTGTCTGCAGAGGCACATCCCTGAATCCTCTTCCAGCTGAAAACCATGTATAAAATGAGGAAGAGAAAAAGAAAAAGAAAAAAAAAAAAAGAAGGGAAAAACACCCACAGATTTTCTCAGCGGTATATTAACCTCTGAGCTGTTTACTTACATGTGTAATAGCTTGGGACCTGACTGTGCTACAGTCATTGAACTTCATCTTAGGGATGAAATGAAAGTTGTTTTCATGAAAAATTTCTTTGACCCATCTAGAGGCAAAGTCGCTGCTGGCCTTTTTATCTTGTCTTCCCATCCTGCTGAGATAGCAGTGCTGAAGCCAGAAGCTGCTGAAATGAAAGGATTTGCTGTCTATTTTGTTGCTGTAAATGGGTTGTGGAAAGGAAACATTTGAGGATGGTGACTCCAAAAAGTCATCCCAGCATTAGTTTCTGATGCTGGAGTGCCAGACATCTCTTAAAATCAGCTCTTATAGCCCTTGGAAATGACATTTCTGGCAGACAGAGCCAACTCACAACTTCGATGTGCTTTTCTAGCAATACGAATACTTATTTTCTGTAAACTTTTATCTAACTTTTTGGAATACATTTTCAGGGAGCAAATAACTAACAAACTTTTAATATTATACACCAAGTTGAGCTGGATGTAGCTATTTGCTGCTGGTTCTCCTTTTTCAGTTGCACAAGCCGTGGAATAAATCAAACCTGTTTTGAAGAGGAACACACTCCTAGCCCTTAAATGTATAGAAAAACCTTTTAAATACAAAGCACACCTTGAGAATTCCTTGAGAGCAAAAGCGGCAAAAAGTAGTAGAGACCGGTGTGAAACATCCCATTCCTTATACCCAAGGAATGTAAGTGAAGGAACGCTACTGAGCTGCTGTATGTCTGTCTGTCTGTCTCTCTCTCTCTCTATCTCAGCCGTTGCTGCACAAGCTGCATTGTGCCATGGGAATACTCGCAACAGCAGAAATAGAGTCACCTTTGCCCAGGCCCCGGTGATTTACCAGGTGGTAAATACAAACCTACCACGATCCCATGTTGACAGCAGCAGCCAGCTGAACTACCCGGCTGCGTGAGGAGGGCGAGCCAAACCAGCCGCGTAGGTAAGGATATGAAACCAGGAGGAAACTGGTCCTGGGGAATACCAGGTTGGTCACACTCCCCACAAAAACCGACTCCACCGACGATACGAAAGATGGATTTCCTAAAATATGAAAGGCATGACTCGTTCTACCATCATTAGTAGCTGAAGGCAAATACTCATGAGGTTGAATTAACAAAACTACTGCCTTTATAATGCTACGGTTGAAGGCTCTCCAGGGAAGGCACTGACTCATGAGACTACTCTTGCTCATCCTTTTCAGCCCGAGCAGGAGAACGGCGTGCGCAGAGGTATGACACATGCTGCATTTCAATCGCAAGCAAGTGGGCGAGGCACCATTGTTTCAGATACTAACCTCAGTGTCAGGAACAAATTGATATGCTGATCAGTTCCAGGATTTTGAATGTTAATGTTTGCATTAGTCAGATAGGCAGCCTTATTTTCCATGAATTTTCAAATTCTCATCTTATTTCCCCCTTTTTTAAAAAATGAAAGTGGAGCTGAGCAAGGAACTTGGTGCAGGGGGGAATTGATAGCTGAACCAAAAAATTGGAGGGGAAAGTAATTGTCTTGCAGTTTCTTTTTGTTTGTTCTTTTACTTTAAAATGAAGGGTGAAAAAACTACCAGTTTGAGTCCAAAGAAGGCCTTTTGTATGACACCTGCTCTGTAAAGTTTTGGGGTTATTACACTATTTTGTGGACCCATTTTCACAATTTATATTAAAAAATACTACACACGGGAAAATATGAAAGGACTAAACCAAAATGTTTTATTGAGAAAGCCAAGACAAACTGGTTCAACTCTTTCGACTCCTTCTCCCAACCCCCTCATCTTTGGCAAAATGAATTCATTGATTTGCTCTGAATTCCTGGGGTATTCTGGTGGAGATTTGTGTTTCTCATTGATTTCATTATATATCCACATCAGTGCAGCCAGGGCCTAGTAACAAGACCAAAATAAGGATCTATTTTCATAGGCCTCAGAAGAATTTTCTAGAAACGTGCCCTTCTGCTTTCTAGTTAATTGAAATTTCCTTCCCTTGACTCAGTATTTTCAAGGGCAAAACCAAACGGCATCTTCTGGGCTTGGTTCCCATGCAGGAATGTGCATGGTAGTCACTCTCCTGGCTTTTTTCAAATATTGTTGTGATTGATTGTTTTGTTTCATTTAATCAGCTGTTTCCTCATTGGTTTTATTTACACAATTTAAACATACACGCAAATAGATGTAAACTATAACCATGAAATTACCACAATCAGATTTCCCCTAGCACTATCAACCTTAGGAAAAAAAAAGAAGTATGTCTAGTAATGCACATGAGAAAATTTAAGCTCCTCCTAGTCTTTTCCAGTTGAAGGACTATACCTTGTCCTTTCCACAGTGGTATCTTACAGAAACAGAGGTAATTCCTCAGGCTACCAGGTCAGATAGAGGGCTTTGGTTAAAACATACTTTTAATTATTGCTTGGAAATGTGCTGGAACCGTGGTAACACATCCTGTAATAAATTTTCAAGCAGTTGTGCCATTGCTTCTCACTGTGTATCTATACAGATTCTTGACATGTGCAAAAATAGATAAATCATGAGTAAAGAAATTGAAGATTTTGCTGTCTGGTAATACATGGCTTAGAAAAAGATGAGGAATGCAATAGTGTCTGTGTGCATGGGAAATATTTATCTGCAGTTATATTTTAATTACTGACACAGATGGATTTGTTAGAAGAGCTTTTTGCCTCAGGGCATGTGCAAAAGGCCTTAATACGGAGGTACTTTCTCAACTGATCTTCCACTAGATGGAAGAAGGATTGTGTCCATTGGCCTTAGACAAAATCTAGGAATATGCGTTCTGGACATACATCACAGAAATGTGAAGGGTCATGGGGGCAAGCGAAAGATCGAAACAGCACAATACAGTTTAGGGTGTGTTTCACGATGTTGTGCCATAGTACTAACCCCCACGAGATACAGCCCTTTACTCACTGCGTTACACCGGCTTTGAAACAAGGGTCTCAGTCCAGGACTCTGTTGCTCCATGCCCTTCTTAGTCATTTGCTGACATTTGTGCTACTGGAAACCAAATGGATATCTTTTTATAGTTTTATATATCCGTATTCTCTGAACGAAAATATGTTACCTCGAAAATGCTGCTCTTAGATTCTTCTCTCTCCTTTGCGCTTGATTCTGGAAAACATTCCCTAGTTCATTCACGTTTACTATAAATCAGATGCTGTCTTAAAGCTAACAGAAAATACCCTTATTCAGAGGGAAAGATTTAGGTGAAAATACAACAGAGGTGGCATCACCCTCTATTCCCCTCACATTTTTAACTGATGCCTCCCAATGATGAGAAATGCACTATTATTATGTACATTGCTTGCTGAGATTCTCAGTTTCTGGGTGTCATTTTTGGGCTAACTGCTCCTTTGGTAATCTGTGTTTAGCTGTATTTTTGTCATGAGCCCGATGTCAAGAGAATGCAAGTCTCCAGCTACTGAAAACCTCCTGCTCTAACCTCTACTTGCTAGAGAAGCTGAAAGCAGCACAATACAAATACACTTTCTTTACTGTTTAACATAGAAACTGTGCCATAATCCATGAGGTTTTTCTTTGAACCTTGTCCCAAAACTAAAAATAATTTTGTAGTCAGAGCAGAAGTTACAATTTTTACTCCTGTGTGCTTCTCCCCAGAGTGCAATGAGATGCTGCCTCATTGCCCAGGTCATCCTGTGGCCCAGGCGGTCGTACTTATTTGACCTAGGCCAATATGGACATCAAACCTTGTAATGGAAATAGAGACATTGCTTGTACTGCTGCAAGACCTTCCCTGCAGTAGAGCTGAGCTAATCTAACATGCTCTGCTTAACAAGGGGCTCTGCTGCTTGGGAGCTATGGCATCTGTGTACCGCAGGGTCACTTTTATTCCCAGCCAGACCTTAAGGAGCCAGAACAACACACAGGACTGCATGGCCTTGCAGTCAGCCGAGGAGATATACTTCTGGATCTGACCTGGTTCTGCATCCCACCCTGCTAGATGCCCAGAGACACATTCCCAATTTGCTTGGTCCGCTTTTGGCCAGTCCACCTTAGGAGTCACACGCTGTGGTGGGGGTCTCCAATCCCACCCACAGGCTGCCGGGTGGCCAGCCCTGAGCTGTGCAGAGACCACGGGTGAACGTCATCCTCTCACCTGTCCCTCAGCAGCTCTGGAGCTGGAGGCTCTGCAGCCCTTTTGCTCCAAGCAGCTTACACATTCACACCTCTTAGTACTGGTGGTTTGCTTTTAACACTTTGCCCCAAACAGCTGCTTGCAGTTTTGATTTTTTTTTTTTTTAAACAATAGTAGGAAAAAAACCCAGGAAATAGTTTCTTGGTGTTTCACTTTTTATGACAACATTTACAACATTTTCTGTTGCAAATTTGTGTTGAGAAGGTTCTGCAAATGACTATTGCCTTAATGTGAACTCATAACTTTTTCCCTGAGGGAAAATAACATGTTTTTCAAGTTGTTTTGTAGTCCTTTTCTTAATATTTTTCTCTAATGAAATTCAATATAACCGGTCTTTAGTTTATGGATTGCCACTTCTCCTTTGCTGCTGTCCTCTTTGGAGAGAAAAAACAGGACTGAGATAGGGGTGAGGAGAAATAAAAAAAGAAAAGTCTCTCTCCGGGATAAGTTGCTCACATTGAAATTGGTACATTTGGGAGCCTTTCAAAAAGGAAATGTTGAAGTATGTGATTTCCCACATCCCTTCTTCTGACAGTCTCTAATGATGTGTTTTCAATAGCATTTTAAATTCAACCTATAGTGTATCACAGAAAGATAATTATCTTTCTGAGGTTTTAAATTGCTTCCCAGAAAGATCCATGGGGGAATTCCAGGCAGATCGTGCTTCTCTTTTTTAGGGGTGAGTGGAGGACAACAACTGGATTTTGCAGCAGCTTTTGCCATTCTCAGCTGGTTTTGCATTAGGATGGGCTCTAAAAACCTGAACTATAGCAGGGGCGATGAGAAGGTGCTCCTCTTTGGTGTGCTGTGGGTCAGGCCCAGATTTTGACCCTTGACCACTGTGATTTAGGAAGTTTAGGAACTTGAGCCTAGGTTCCACCTTTGGGCTTTCCTTTAAGAATTTGGTGTTATGATGGCAGATTGAATGTCAGCAGCTTTGGCCGGTGCCTTGTAGTATGGGGACTAGTTTTAAAGTTTTCCTAACTCCAGCTGGATTTATTTAAGTGCATGTATTAAATAGTTGCTATAACATTGTATTCACAAAGATCTTATGTGGACATAGAGAAGGCAAGATGAACAACAACATTCACTTCTATATTTTGTGTGTGTGTGTGTAAAACAAAGGTAGGAATATTGGCAATTCTCTGTATTCACTCATAGATGGCACTAGAAATTCTTGGAATTCCTTTCTTTAGAAAGTAAGTAAAATCGTTTTTACTTTTCTACCGATAGGTGGAACTAGCAATGCCTTCGTTACTTACGGCCTGACAAAAGGAGCGATGCTTTCCTCTTCCGAGCTTCATTTAGTTTAAAAGGAAAATGCAAACAAATAATCCCCCACATCCCAATTTTCTCACCAACACATCTCAAAGAGCAGCCCTCTCCCCTAAAACGATAGACGCTATTGAGTTTATATCAACTACACAGCCAGAGCAGGCTAGCAGAAGCAGAAGAAGGAATCGATGTGATTTAGAAGGCAGGATGCTGGCATTCTCCCTTTCCCACCTGAACAAGATGGAGAGCCCAACAGCTTACCCTTATCCCTCATTTTTATAGATCTAGCTTTCCATTTGAAACCAGACTTTGTATGTGGTGCAGCACAGCGACCATGCTGCCTACCAGCTGCTCTCAAGTGTTCACTCCATCCTTATCAGTAGTCTTGAGATAATGCTAAATGCGTGAAAATTAGGGCAAATGGTCTAATTTCATCACATTTAAACTAGGTTACGTTCACCTCTGATAGCTAAACTTAGATATTGGCCTCCTTAGCCTTCCAGCATTTTTACTCCTATACAATACAGATGTTGCTGTGTTAATTGGAAATGATCAAGCATGCAGGGCTGACGGCCTCCTAGATTGATATTATGGGAATGAGGCACTTCAGGAGCAGGTGGATGAAGCACTGTCCAAAAAGAAAAGATGTACTGAGAGCCCCTGAAAGGGTGAATGCATCTCTTATTAATGTACAGCAAGGATGCCGGGATGAATGGGGCTGTGTCTGTATCTCCTCGCCTTTTGATGGGCTGAATGAATTAGCCAGGCTCAAAGGTTTATCAGTTCCCTTTCTTGGCTGAGTGAGTTTTTCCTTTGACAGAATACAGGAAAAGACCCAAAAGTCTTGAGCTGTGTTTTTCTCACCTCACGTTCCTCGGTTGCCTTTCAATGACAATATGTACACCTGTGTGTCCATGGCAGGGCGGGAGGGAAAGACCCTGAAACTTGAACAAGTGGGAAAATAATTCCTATTTGTAAGAATTAGCACAGCAACTCAGCAAGCCAGCACAGTCTCAGATACTCTGCAGGATGGAAAACAAACTCCTATCCAGCTATGTTCCCACCGTGAAGCTCAGTGGTGCTTAAACACCGAACACAGGGGCCTTATATACAGGACAATTTATAGACCGCCCACTGCTCCCTGCTACATATCTTTTTCTGTCTCCCAAGGGTCACGAACAGTGCCAACGACAAGGCTTTTTTGCATCTGCCTGCCTCACTGTGCAGGCAGGGCACGTAGGGACTTCCCAAGTTACTCTCCGGTGGGGAAAGCACTGCAAACCCTGAAACTGCTCACTTGCATCTGCCTTGGCAAGCTCTCCTGTAGGGCCCTATCTGGGGGAAATGCCTCCTAGCAGTGGGAACATTTCACCCCACGCCAAAACAGTCCAGACAAGCCTTCTCATGACACTAATATTTAATTTTCAGATGGGCCCCAAACATGTGGATATGGGGGGAGAAGAAAGAGGCAGAAAAAGCTTTTTTCAATATAACTTTGGCACGGAGAAATGTTTCAGTTTTATTTTTAAATAGTCCTCCTCCCTTTCCTAATAATTATTTTTCTTGACAGCTTTTTTAAAAAACTAAATTTTCTCTATTACCTTGACTTTTAGCACTATCCCTGTATCTGATGCCTGTAAGACTCATTTGCCCATTTTAATTGCCTATAGCAAAAAGAAGAAAAGGAATTAAAAGAAGAGTGAATAATATTGAGAAATAACTAGGAATTTGCTCGTTTCTAAGGACAGTAAAGCTGATTGATAGGCCAAAACATACCAATATACCCAACAAAAGGACCAACTCTGTGTACTAGAGTTTGTTAACTTTATGAAGTTCAATAGCCTAATATTAGTTTCTTTGTGTAGGGTTTATTCCTTTGTTTGCTTCATTTTTCTTTGGTCTGGACTTCTCTGCAGAGTTCCTCCAGAACTTTGCCTTCTTGATAGTTAGAAACCTTTGATTTCCATCAAGCTCATTTATAGCTTCTTCATTCTTATTTTAACTGTTTTTAGCTGGCTCTCTCCTCTTGGAGTCTGTCTGGTTTTCAGTGTGGAGCACTGAGCTGCTGATGTCCATTTGCACTCCGAAGATGCGTAGTATTATAAAGTAGTGCCTACCGTATTACCTTAAAAGCGGCTATTATTTTCACATAGAGAAAGGAAAAAAAAAGAAGCTTGTTCAGAGAACAGTGAGGAGTTACACGGTGAGAAGGCGGATCCTCAGGCAGCACACTGGTGTATCTCAGCAGGAGTCTGTCCGGTCTGCTGGTCACCCTAACGCTTGTGCCGCTCAGAGGAGCAGCTCTCCTAAGCTAGCATACCACTCTTGTACTATCTTCACCACAGTTGTATTAGTGATGCAGTATGTGTCCTTACCGGGATCACCTGAGACGCAGTTTTCTGCTGTAGAGATTGGATGGACAAAAGCTACCTCATCCCATGAAAAAAAAAAATAATTTTGATGTATTTCCTGTTTTACCTGTCTCAAAACTTGCAAATTTAGGTCCAAAAAGTGAGACTATTTCTTAGCTTGGAAAAGCCAACTACCTAGTGGTTAGCAAACTCATTTAAAGGGAAAATATCCAGGTTCAAGCCTCTACTCCACCCTGCTACAGTGTCAGACTTGAACCCATTTGTTGTCATTCAGTGAATAGCTACTTAGCGGTTCAAGTAGCATCCATCAGTTGCATTGGTTGTGCTCAGAAATCTCACTCTGAGCATGAATAACTTTGCCGTGAAACATTTCTGTTCGGAGGAATCATCCTGAATAACTATGTTGTCAAAACAATCTCTGCTGGTGCCTGATGAGCGACCAAGGAGCTCTTAGACAAATGCATGGGCGGAGTAGGACGTTAACTGTCAGGTGTTGAGAAACATTTTCTCTTGTAAGTCGAGGAAAGCTGATTAAACGCCTGAACCTACAGTGGATGGAGTACCCTCAGCTTCCTCTGAAGTCAAGGATAAATGAGAGCCGCCTCTTGCTTCCTGAGGGGGGGCACCAGCCTGTCACAACTTCCTGGTGCCCTTTGCAAATGCAAAAAAAAGCTGCAGGAGAGCAGCTGCAGGAAGGCTGCCTGAAGATCAAGGAGGCCAGATCCACGTTCACTCATGAGCCACAGACCCACCTGAAGTCAGTGAGAGCCTTTCCTGAGCAACACTTCAGAACAAGATCATGTCCCAGCTACCCAGCAGTACTGTGTTCACACTGAGAATGATTTTTTCCCATTGAAATACCACAGTAAATAGTAATGCCAAGGAAAAAAACAATTCTGCATGAGGCAAGGGGAGAATGACTGAACTTTGTAGGTTTCATTTTTTGTTCATCGAACTCGATTTCAAAAGCTAAGTGATTCTGAGGCAGAAAGCATTTGTATTGTTAGCTGTTGCGTGAAGTGTGTTTTGACATCGATTCATTAGTACTTATAGGAAAGTATAAGTTTCTGCATGCAATGTTTGAGAGACACACAGCTTAAAATCACAGGTCTACTAGATTTTTTAAAAAAATTATTACTGCAAATAACATTTAACTGAGAGACATTAAAGGGGAAAAAAGCACACTTTAAGTTTTTCAGATTAGGTACTTCATTATATTTTGTACAAAATATCCTATTTGTGCCTCCCCACAGCAAAGGAGAAAAGCGTATTTTAAAGAACGGCAATGCCCAGCTGGCACGGCGAGGGACACGGAGAAGAGACAGGCACTTCCCTAGACTCGTTTCTCAGATTTTGATTCCAAGCTGACTGTACCCTTAGGAGAAACAAAAGTTCATTTGTTCCTGTGCTAACGCTGCTGCTTGACAGCTACAGTGCAGCTGGCACAAGTATGTAACCTGACCTGCTCTCTTGTGTGCATAGCAGAAACCCTGAAGTTATATAGCCCAAAGTCAAGCCGAGACATTGTCCTGAGGCGTGCGTGTTACTGGCCTGGTAAACAGAAACTGAGACTTTTGATAACCAGGGATATTGCTAAAGCAATAAAAGTTCATGGAAGCGACAAGCAAAGAGAACTTAGATACAGAATAATTAACCATGAAATTATGATCTCAGCCAAGAAAGAAGTGCCAAGATTCATTCAACTAATCTCAGCAGCTTTTTTTCGTGGTCATTAAAAAGACAGATAGGAGAAAAACGATCTTATCTTTTGCTTCTCCTCCCACTGTGCAAGAGAGTGATTGCCACTACTTTCTGAGCCGATTTGTCAGTAATTACATTCATCAGTAAAAAGATAAGACAGTTTACGGTATAAAAATGAAATAACCAACCGGATTTGTTGGTGCTGGCTGTTCACAGCAATATCACAGGGAAGTTGTGCACAAAGATCAAAGACTGGAAAGCCCCAGCAGCTGATGCCAGGGAGGTAGGTACAACAGCATGTCTCTGTGACAGTACTCATCTCGCGATCGAGCCTGACTCGACTTCTGCAGAACCACCTGGAAATTTGCTGGACTTGGAATTGACTGTGACTTTTAATTTTTTAAACTTTTTTTTTTCCATTTAAGTTAATCTGAAAATCACTCTGTGAAAAGGACCCTGTGATTAGACCTGTGGAAGTTGAATGTATGTGTGGGTGCTCCAAACTATTCACAGTGGCCGTGGGCTGGAATACAAGAGTGGGTGAAGTTTTTACCGCAGAGGAAAAGGCATTTTAAAATGACAAATAACTTAAATAGAGACCATACAATCTTTGAACTTTTTTTTTTGTTTCCTGAGAAATATACTTCAGCTTTTTATTTTGTGAAGTGTCTGTCTTATAGACTATGCTGTAAAATGCTTTTTCATGGCTGAATAATATAAAGTTAAAATTAAATATGATAACACAGAAATTTAAAAGGTGGGCCAGATGGGAGAGGCACAAAAGCACCACGGAGGTTGACAAAAGTTAACAAAAAAAAAGCCTCTTGACCCAGAATTGACATGTCTAAGTGCAGGAACAGAGGCAAGGCCTGGTCTGCAGGGCAAAAAAATGAGATAAAGGCTGGTGTTGACCTATAGCCACTCCATGAAGAGGCTGTGGACAGTTTGGAGCTGAATCCTGAAACAAAGGTTCACAGAAGTATTTAAGACTGAGAGCAACATGAAAGTGCTTCTTATTGAGGGCAGAAGGGAGAAGGATGGATAGACTGTAAATTTTTGCTGATATAGAACTTGTTTTTCCTTATAAGAACATGACAGATCATGCTTAATAAACACCGTCTCATTCGCAGTTACGTTCTGCCTCCAATTTGAAAGAAAAGGCAGCGACTTGCCAGCTGTTAGCAATTGCTAAACAGAAGAGGGGAGAGAATTGCTCGCAGCTTCTGAGCGCTGTGTGCACTTGTGAAACTCCGAGGCATTTCTATTTCAGTAAGCAACAACTGGAACATGAAAAACAAAACGTCTGTAAAGCATGACTTTACTGTGATCAGGGTGCTTTCCAACTGTTTTTGTAAATTCAGGGAAAAAAGCAAAGGAAAATGAAAAAATAAAAAGAAGCACCACGTGGAATTAGTAACGCACTGGACGCCAGTAGCCGTGGTTCATGTAGCTCCCTGGATGACACACTTGGCCACCTCTGGAGGGCTGGTTCTTGGAAGAGCTCTGCCAATATACAGCGTGCCGGGGACGGAAGTCGAGCTTGGGCAGTGGGCAAAGCCCTGTGCAAAAAAGGGAAGACCCAAGCTGAGCCCCTCTGGATGCAGAACTCCCCTAGATTCATTTTTGGCATGCGTCAGGGGGAAAGGGGCTAGCCCAAAAGCCTGTAAGATGCCGTGTGGGCTCGGGGCTGGCGACCGCTCTGTGTGTTCCCCAGGGAGGGGAGCCCAAGACCGACCGTACTCCCTGGGCACGGCGACATCGGGATGAACCTCTGCATGTCCTGCCACGGAGTTATAAAATGGCTGTGGGGCCTTCCCCCAGCCTGGGCAGCAGGCAGGAGCGCTGCCTTCACGTGGCACGGTGCTCCCGCGACCCGCGTGGGACGGTGCTGGCGGGAGACTGCTTTTGCACGCAAGTCCTGAGTGCGGCTACCTCCGGAAAGGAAAGGCCACAGCGAACGAAAGGGAAAAAAATATTAATTTAAATTGTATTTGATAATTTTTTTTTTATACGGCGAGAGGAATGAATTGAAAGCCAAAGCTACTTTCATTAGAAAATGGAATTACAATATTTTGTGAAATGAAACCGAAGCAGGGATTTTGAAGAGCACGATTCTCCGCTCTACTCCAGCGGCAACACTGAGTCACTCCTTTCAGCGAATAATAGCCCTGTGTTTCACTCCTTGGTGCTTTCACATAATTTACATTAATTTGGGAACGCAGCTCTCTTGTACCGGTTAAGCTGCTTATCAACGTGACATACAGCCACTGTAGCTTTGCACAGAATCTGTAACAATTAGAAGATTTTCTGTGTTACCTATTTTCATTCTGGGAATGCTAAATATGGCAAATCAAGATAAAATATTGACCTGTCTATGAAAATAAATGTGATTCAGTTTGAAGAATAGGACATTCTTTACACATGAAGAACATAACTTCCTTTTTTTTTTAACCAGTGTTTTGCAGGCCTAAGGTTAATGTGCAATCTGAGTTTGTTCCTGCTGGCAAGGGTCTTATTAATGTAAAATATTTTTTCCTTTGAAGCCAGGAGCAACTTGTATCTTTTAATTCAAACTATAAGGCACGTGTTGAAATGAATAAGTGGCCTCACCTCTCCCACACTCTTTTAGGGGAGAAAACAATAAGTTGAAGGGATTGATGTTCTTGTTGTAATTTTTTATTATTATTGTTTATTTTCTACTTCATTAGCTAGAGCCATGCAAGTTGGACAAACAGATTAAATCAGAATGTATCATTCCTACTGCATGCTAGCTGCAAGACAGAGATCTTATTTATTCCAATCTTATAGGTGACATTGTTTAAAACATCTACCCCCCCCCCCCCAAAAAAAGAACAAAAAAAATACCCTGAAGATTTTTTGTTTGGCTTACACGTCTGTATTCCAAAACCAGCCAAAAAGCTAGCCTTACAAAAACCACCAAGGCGCATACGTTGACTTGGACAATGAGAGGAAAGAACATTTAGATCACAGTCTGGGTTTTCCAATATACAGTGGTGTTTTTTCCAAACCCCGAAAGGCAGTGTTTGGACTTTTCTGTTGTTAACAAAATCAGTAGGAACCTCACCCCCTAAATAGCCCTCAGTTTTCTTAAAAAACACAGAGACTAAATGGGGCATCCTGGAATCAACTGGCGGGGAGCTGCACGGCAGCGATGAAGGTGGGTGCAAACCTCCGCAAGTAACTCAGAGCAGCAGCTGGTGAAGGTTCCACCAACCTGTGGCTGTCAGGCGTGGTCGTTCGCTCTTTGTCTCATTCTGCACTGACGAACTTCCTACTTTATTTCAACTTTTAATTTGAGCAAGGAATATGCAGAGTTATTTGTGCATATGCCTGGTGTCTTAGAGTCTCCCAAGCAAGTTGCTGCCGACACATTCCCTGCGAAGCTGCCGTCTCCATCACCCTGTCCTCCCCGCCCTGGCGCCTAAGGCGGCGTGCCCTCAGCCAGCAGTTGCTGCCGAGGCTGGGGAGGTGACTGGAGAAGCTGGGCCACAGGCTGGCACTATGTTTTTCACAGCTTTAAAGATCTTGCATTATCTTTTGACGTCGGTGGAGGTGGAGAGAGGAGCGTTCAAGACTAGCGCCCAAAAACACTCAAGCGCGTCCTGCGGTTTGTTATGTTTTATGCTTTCTCAAGCTGCTGTTCCGTTGTGTTTCCCTTTCTCTAGTACCTTTCGATGGGCTTCAGGCAGAGTCTTGGGCTGGCTGCCCTGTTTCTTCATTTATCATCAAGCTGTTTGCTGCAGTGGAGGTTTTTGGCTGCAGTGCCTCCACGAAGCCACCACAGTTCTAAGCAGCATTAACTGTGGCACTTCGCATTCAAGACAAACATGATTTTTCTAAAGGTAGTATTTTCTTCTGCAGTTTTGCTGGCTAAATAGTGTACTTGGTAGTTAAAATGCACAGCACATCCAAGAGGCATGGAGATCTTTGAAAATGGGAAGAAATACCCAGTTTTCTTCTTAGACTACTGATTTATTTTGATTGCAGTCGGGACTTTGGCGCTGAAGCACTGCTAACACTGAATTGGTTCTTGCTGCCTTTTAATTTCCTTTTCCCAGTGCTTTAAATCTCTGTTGCAACCAGCAGCAGGGTCAGACCTAAACTACGGGGCAGCTGCTGACTAGATTTACAGACCCTCAGGGCCTCTGGGGTACCGATACCAAACCCAGCACCCAGTCACTCTACAGCAGGAGTTGAAAACCGTGCAGATCCGCTCCTGTGGACCTCAGCAAACGGTTCAGTATGCGACTCCCGTGGGCATAGTCCCTGCTTCTTTCCCCCACCCCTGCCTCCCCGGCAGGGCTTAAGAGCTGCCTGAGGGCAAGGCTTCGCCTCCCTCCAGGGCAGAGTGGTATCTGCGCTGCCGACTTCCCGGAGGTCCAGGTAACCTCTGTCTCTCAGAGGGACTCCCTCCCACCAGCAAGTCCGCAGAGCAGGCGATGCTCCGTGCCTCTGTGGGTAGGGGGTACCTGACACCAGGGCACCCGAAAAAGATTGTTTTTCAACATGGTTGCCTGCGCAGTTGGCTATCAAGCTATAAAGGATCTCCGCTTAAATTTTTCAGAAATGTACGGGTCAATTTTCCATGTTTATTCCCTACCTTGATATCTTTTCATATTGAGGCAGTCAGTGTGGGTTTTAGCTTTTATATCCCAGCTGGCAGGGTTTTTGTTTGGTGTTGCTATTAATTCTTCTGGATTGGAAAGCGCTCCTGTGAAGGACGCTGTCTGAATGAGCAGCGTTGTTATTTATTAGTGCGCACACGTTTGCACACTGGTCCTGAAGGACAAGATGATTTCTGTCGAAGCTGGGAAAAGAGAGCATGGGTATCATTTGTTCAGGCAGAGAGTAACCTTGAAAGTGCCAAGAGAGAATGAAGTTGCCTGACTGGATGTGGGATGGTAGGGAAATGTGTGGTGTTGAGCAAGAGTGAGCAGTATTTAGTGTGTATTAACAGAGAGGAGGCTAAATCTCTATTTTAAGGCCATATTCTGGTTGTATAGTACCTCTGCTTTCAAGGCATCGTCCTCTGCTACAAATAATTAGCACATATATACTCCTTTTATATAAACACATTCAGTAGGAATGATGTAAGAGTTTTGTATCTAGGCATGTATTTGTACGACTGTTATAAATATGTATGCTCAGTATTTATAGTATTCTACATGTGCGTATACATATTATTGTACCTATGTGTACACAGCATCATTACTAGTTTGCAAATTATTTGTATTGTAAACCCATAATAGAATAAGGTTGTAGTAATTTACATATTAACAGGTAAATTCTCACTATTAGGAGTAGAATAAATCTCCGGCCCATCTAAAAGTACAATGGTACTTAGAGTACAGTTGCAGACACAGGATGTTTCATTTTTTTGCATCTGTGTAGATTGTCAAAACTTTCCTGAAGGCACATTTTTTTCTCAAAAGGTGCTGATTCAGCTAAACCAAAAACTCTTGGTTGAATTGAAACAATTTGTTTTCATGCAGTTGAAGAATTTTTTTTTTTTTGACCTGGTGGAAATGTAGAGGTTTTGATGAAATTGGGATGGACTATGTCAGCTTTACATTTCCTATAGAATAACAGAATCATGTAACTTTTGGGTTCCATCCTATTCACTTCATCAGATTGAAGTGTAATTTTTATTTGGTCCCATAGGAAGTACCGGCATGTCTATTTTTCTGTCCTGGTTCTAACCAAGCAAACAGAACCTGGAGAAATCAGAATTTGGTGTGAGAATAATGGTGTGAGAAATGAGTTTCACTGACCCTAATTCTCATATATTGAGGTATGATTTGATGAATACCCGATGAAAGTTTTTCTTCGTTTCTGTGGGTTCCTTCAGGCCTGAAGAGATATGCCCAGAATCACAAATGAATAGTCTGTACTTGGTCAAAATACCAGAATTCGTGAGTTCCTGCTCCTTCTTCTCTTCTCTGGCCCCAAGGTGGAGACAGGTATTTTGGCAGCCATCCGTACAGGTAGGGAAAAGAGCAGG
>NW_010522547.1:37325-40453 GCF_000687285.1 Phaethon lepturus
GGCTGCAGAGGGTCAGTTGTAAGACAGAAATATAGAAGAGCTTGCCTGGATTTTTTTTTCCCCTTCCTAATTAGGTGATTTGTGACTATATTCTTATCAGTGACCTTGTTAATGCATCTGTAACCATTCTCATTAGCTTCTGAGTTATCCTTGGGATTTGCCTAATGAAAGTATGCACTATCAAGACGTCAGATGCATTGCACACTAGCCCTCACTGGCAATATACTTTCCAGAGGGAACGTAGTCTATATGGGGCCGGCTGGGAGAAGAGAAACAGGCTACGTGAAATAGAAGCATTTATTGATCCCCATAACATATTTTCCGATACTTGAATTCATCAATACACCTGAATGGCACCAAGGCATTCAGTGCCCTCCATGCTGAAAAGAAGAAGATCCTGGCGTTGGTCAGAGTAACTGTGCAGGCAAGTGGGAGGGATGGGCTACAGCTGGGAGGTGTTTGCTGCACACTGCAAATGCTATTATGGCGGTAATTATTTTAAGACTTATGTTTTGGTCTATCCATTATTTAGAAGCATCAGCTTTCAACAATTACCAAAAAAAACCCAAACCTACTCTAATTTCATTACAGCAAATAGTTGGAAAGTGAGCCACGGAGTATCATGAGCCATGAAGTATTTATTTTGATCCCTTAAAATGGAACAGAAATTATAATTCTAAAGGCTATTTGATGAGAACGAGAAAGACCTAAGGGAAATTGAATCACATATGAGAAAAAAAGTGATTCTTCTTTGACTTGATCTCTGCTGTAGTCCTTAGTACTCATGCAAATGATGAATAAAATGCTGCCAGATCAGAAAGGGTCTATTTTATACAAGTGCAAAAGATGCCACAAGGTATAGTCTTGTGGAGACTCCCTCTGCATTACCCATGCACAGAAATTTCCATGTTTGCAGTGCAAGCTGGGATTGCAATTTGCAATGAATTAATCTAGTGTAGGTCTAAATTGTATTTGGTAGGCATAAGGCCCTCTTATAACTTGCAGAGGCTTTTAGCCTGGGTTTGGTGACACTTTAATTTGGTGGCACTGCATCAAGATGAGCTCTTGCTGATGTGCTTACAGAGTACCACAGCAACATACCCTCAGCTACGCAATGTATTGTGCTTGGCTGCCAAGTTCATCTTGGATGTGTCTCACCAGCAATGTGTTACCCTCATCCTCGACCATCTTCTCCAAGCCCTTCTTGTGGCCTTACCTTGGGAAATTGGGGAGCAGTGATGCCAGCAGGTGGGAAGCCCCTAGGCAAGTGACAAGTTCACCGCTGGATGCCAGACACATTGTCTTCTCCTGGGCACCATCCCCAAGATGCTAAACTGTTTGACTTGTCATATCACTCACTATGCAGACAGTGCAATGACCTTTCTGTTAGTGACAGCTTTTGCTGTTTGCTTCAAAGTTGATAAAAATGCTGTTCTCCATAAGTCCTGTACCGACAGCGTTGCTAATGTACCTCGGCCATTTCCACTCCATCGCGTTTATTGAACACGGACTCTAACTGTATGAATCCTCCCCGGTGTCAGGCCACGTGGGGAGGGGGGCTCTTCTGTGTCAGGGGACAAGGTTAGAAGTGATGGCAAGGCAGCTCAGCCCTGAATTAATGAAAGTGTGCTTGATTTCTTGATCTGCTGCCAAGTTACTCCCAGCCTAGAGCAAAAGCAAGGCCTGGAAGGGGCACATGTCGCTGGAGGAAGCTCATTTGCAAGCTGAGGACTGTAGAAGGGGAAGGAAAAAAACCCACCCACAATTCTCCCTGATTATGTCTCTCATTCCCCCCTCTTTCTGTCTTTCCTTCCATGAGGAACTTGAAACTGGCAACCACCAGTGGAAATGGCACACCACACTTCACCCGGAGCCCTGGAAGTGCAGGAATCACCACTGTGTGCTTAGGTCTTCCCATTCTTACTATGCAAATTGGCTTCTTTTGCTTTGGGTAGCTTCAGGTTCAGTTTGTCCCAGGAGAGAGAGTTAAGGCTTGCATTATGAATACATTAGCTGTATCCTTCTCCTTCTTTGTGTCAGTTCTGTCTCTTTGTCATCAGATTCCCCCACCCTTTCCAGAACTGAACTCTAAATATATTCTCATTTAGTAGTAAAAAAAATTCATTCTGCAAATGCTGAGGCTATTCTCCCTCCATCTGTAACTCCTGAACAGACGTGCTCCAAAGGCTGGACTATTTTTCAAGTGGTACATCCCCATTCCGGGACGGAGGGTTGCGGGAAGAAGCGCTCTCACCCTGCCTTGTGGAAATGGCTTGCCTTTGGACCTGGCGTTCAGACCTCGGAGGGCAAGAAGGCAAACTCTGCTAGCTGCTTTCCCCACAAACTAGAGCATGGGGAGCAGGCAACAAAGCAAATTACATCAGGTATGAACAAAAAAGGAGAAGGTCAACACCATGCATCCCAGAGGTACAGTCGGTTCCTTATGTACAGCCTGCTTGCTCAGGGGTTACGGCCAAACCAGGGTGCAGCCAGCAAGTTTGATGTCCGCAGCCTGGTATGGCACCTCCAGAGGGAAATCTGGGGGACGAAGCGTACTGTCAGGCTATACCAAATGCTAGTTGTTAGTGTGTCAACCACGTGACCACAATTCATTCAGCTTGCATGTTTTCTTGAGCAGGCAGTTTCCAGGCTAAGCTCCCCCTGATGCCGGTGGGAACTGGTTGCCTGTTGAGACTTCATATGCAGAGAAGAAAGCAGGCTCCAAAGTGCTCCAGGACCCATATTCTGTGTCGTGCTTAAATTGGATTTTGGTTGCTCCGTGTCTTTTACAACCTGGGTTAGAGGCATTCAGAGTTGTATGTCTCCTCTGGTACAGTCTCCGTGTCCCTCTTTTCCGCCCGCTGTCGGGAGAGGAGGAGCAGCGGAGCAGCCAAACCACAGCAGCAGCGCTACGGCGTGCGGCGATGCCGGTGCCAGCAGGCAGAGCGGGGCTGACATGCAGAGAGAGCAATTTAGCCGCGCTGAGCCACGGGCTCCCTTCAGCTGAACAGGGCCAGAGAGAAACTTTGCTTCCCAATGAGTGCCTTTACGTTACGCTTTCATAGCAGCTAAATAAGGGTACTCTGGCAGAACCATTAAAGCTAGGGAGGTTTATGGTTTTCAGCAGG
>NW_010522547.1:40484-41973 GCF_000687285.1 Phaethon lepturus
GGACACAGCTTTGGCTGAAAATATGTCCTTTGGCTATGATCCTAAAACCAGTTGATACGTGAGAAGAGATATATTACCTTTTTTTTTTTTTTTTAAATGTATTATGGAATTGATAAACAGAGGCCCTCAGCCAGCTTTGGGGATAAATCCCATCATAAGAAGTAGAACGTGGTACTCAGATAAACGGCTTAAACAAAGAACTGTGGTTATCTTGCCTGTAAGGTGTTAATAAGGATTCTCTACATCATTTCAAACTGTAAGGCTTATGTAGGAATGATATAACTCTATGTTGTTAGTACAATACTGAGTGCAGCCAAAAGAAGACCTGGAAATGAACACTGATTTAAAGTGAGCAAGTACTGTAGTAGACATGCTCTTAAAAATACAACTTCATTTGCTTTAGCAGGCACAGCAGTAATGGAGCTGGGGAGGTTCTACTTGCTTGATTTGCTCTACGTGGTTTATTTGCTGGGAAGGAGCTTATAAGGGAGTTGGGACCTACAATATTGTTGTGGTGATTTTTAAAAATGATTGTCATTTGATAGATTAGCTCAGATATAATTCTGCTCAGTCCTCCACTGTTCTTTGGGTAGAGCTGTGTATGCCAGCCTACTGAAATGCTTTATGTGAGCTATGTGTGCATGTCTGTCTTTTCCATTACTATCATCAAACCAGCTGATGAGAGTGACTTTGACCAATGGAAACAATATTTGACCAGTGGAAACAATATTCTTCATGCTATGGCAAGGCAAAGCTATAGCCCAAAGCAATATGCTCATGTTATTAAATCTGGAGGTCTTACCATCAAATATGTAACATTGGCATGAATATGCAAAGATTATTGCATCTTTACCAAAAATACAGAATTCTCAAACCATACTTTTTCAAGACCTATTAGGAATTATGAGGCACAACATGCATGTGGGATTTTTTACTAGCAATTTTTGCAATTTTAATTCTAAGAAAAAGAGATTCTACTCTTTCTGGACACATTATTTTTCTTATTTAAGGGACAAAAGACATATTAGTTGTATTTCATTTCTTCATTCTCCTATCTTCTAAAAAAGCCCATTACTACTCATCTCTTATCATTTCCTCTAGAACAACTGGGTTATGGAATGTTTAATAGTTTTATCTACTTTAGTTAATTTCCCGTGATTTAGATAATTCTCAGTCTGACAGTGCCTTCGACTTTTTACAGCACTCCTCATCGGAGGTTCCCAGAGCTCTTTACCAGCAAGTCTAAATACAACTTCACATTACCTTGAGTACAGAAAGGGAAAGTAAGAAAAATTTGGATGCAGGGGAAAACATGTTGACAAAGGCTGAGGAAAAGGCTGAGATACTTAATGCCTTCTTTGCCTCCATCTTTAACAGTAAGATCAGTTGTTCTTGGGGTATCCAGCCCCCTGAGCTGGAAGACAGGGACAGGGAGCAGAATGAAGCCCCCATAATCCAAGGGGAAATGGTTAGCGACCTGCTACACCAC
>NW_010522547.1:42034-57365 GCF_000687285.1 Phaethon lepturus
AAGGAGACGTGCGGGGCTGCAAGAAGTCCCCCCAAAGCCACTTTCAATCATTTATGAGCAGTCCTGGCTGACTGGGGAGGTAAGAGCTAACTGGAGGTTAGCAAATGTGATGCCCATCTACAAGGAAGGCCAGAAGGAGAATACAAGGAACTACAGGCCTGTCAGTCTGATCTCAGTGAGAGGGAAGGTTATGGAGCAGATTATCTTGAGTGCCATCGCACGACATGCACAGGACAACCAGGCAATCGGGCCCAGCCAGCATGGGTTCATGAAAGACAGGTCCTGCTTGACTAACCTGATTTCCTTCTGTGACAAGGTGACTCAGGGGATGAGGTAAAGGCTGTGGATGTTGTTTACCTGGACTTTAGTAAAGCTTTTGACACTGTTTCCCACAGCATTCTCCTGCAGAAACTGGCGGCTCATGGCTTGGACAGGTATAATCTTCACTGGGTAAGAACTGGCTGGGTGGCCAGGCCCAAAGAGTCTTGGTGAATGGAGTTAAATCCAGTTGGCGGCTGGTCACAAGCGGTGTTCCCCACAGCTCAGTATTGGGGCCAGGTCTGTTCAATATCTTTATCAATGATCTGGATGAGGGGATCGAGTGTTCTCTCAGTAAGTTTGCAGATGAGACCGAGCTAGGTGGGTGTGTTGATCTGCTTGAGGGTAGGAAGGCTCTAGAGAGGGATCTGGAGCAGCTGGATCCATGGACCAAGGCCAGCTGTATGAAGTTCAACAAGGCCAAGTGCCGGGTCATGCACTTGGGTCACAACAACCCCATGCAGTGCTATAGGCTTGGGTAGCAATGGCTGGAGAGCTGCCCAGGAGAAAAGGACCTGGGGGTGTTGGTCAACAGGCAGCTGCATATGAGCCGGCAGTGAGCCCCAGTGGCCAAGAAGGCCAACAGCATCATGGCTTGCATTGGAAATAGTGTGGCCAGCAAGAGTAGGGAAGTGATCGTCCCCCTGTACTCAGCACTGGTGAAGCTGCACCTCGACTACTGTGTTTGGTTTTGGGCCTCTCAGTACAAGGAAGACATTGAGTTGCTGGAGTGTGTCCAAAGCGCAACGAAGCTGGTGAGGGGTCTGGAGCACAAGTGTTATGAGGAGCGACTGGGGTTGTTCAGTCTGGAGAAAAGGAGGCTGAGGGGAGACCTTATCGCTCTCTACAACTGTGTGAAAATAGGATGTAGCGAGGTGGGTATCTGTCTCTTTTCACAAGTAACAAGGGACAGGATGAGAGGAAATGGCCTCAAGTTGCACCAGGGGAGGTTTAGATTGGATATTAGGAAAAAATTATTTATGGAAAGTGTTATCAAGCATTGGAACAGGCTGCCCAAGGAAGTGGTTGAGTCACCATCCCTGGAAGTATTTAGAACATGTGTAGGCTGTGGTGCTTAGGCGCAGGGTTTAGTGGTGAACTTTGCAGTGTTAGGTTTAGGGTTGTACTTGATGATCTTAAAGGTCTTTTCCAATCCAAATGATTGTATGGTTCGATGAAAAATTGTATCTGCCCAAGATCAGGAAGCCAAAGGGCCCGTTCATTTCTATTCTGCAGACTTCAGCCGTTCTAGTCTATGCACTCAGTGACACTATTTTCTCATGAGTACTTTCTCTTCTTTCGTGCCTCCCAGTAATGGTATTTTTTTCGATCTAATCAGTCCATGTTTTGCACATTGAGACAAAGCATGTTCTGGAGAACTTCAAACATACACCTGCCTCTGCAGTCTGATTAACCAGGCTTTGAGATTTTGAGTAAGAAGTTATGCAGTCCAAGCTGCCGCTACATGGAGCTGCTAATTGGACTTTCCATCTCCTGCAATGTATGTTACAGAAAGGAGCCACAGCAGTTTGGATTTTTCTTCACAAAGTTTACTAGTTTGACAAATCAGCTGGATATGCAGAGTGGTAAACCAGCAAATCTTAGGGACATGCATTCACCCTAATTTGCCATAATAACTAGGCAAATGAGGCAATCATATCAGAAGCAGGTGTGGATTCTCTGCACCGATTAGTTAGAAATGCAAGAACAAAGAGTTCCTAAACTCTGTGCTGTATGTGCACCTTGAACCCAAGTCTCAGACCTTAGCTTGGGCCTCCATTCTGGTGCGATAATAGCCTTCTGACCAGCGCAGCTCTGGAAACATCCCTTAGGGACATGTAAGTTACAGGCTGGGGAAATTTCCTTCTTCTGAAGCACAGAGTCCTGTAGGCCATTAGCAGTTCTGACCGGTCCTGCCAGACACTGAGGCACATCCTCAAGAGGAAAGTAAAAAGGAGGTTTGGCAATGCCAGCTCACGGAAGCCTGGTTGTGGCAGTAGTGGTTCTTCTCAAAAGTTCATTGATAAAGCACTTTTGTAAATGGAATTGGAGTCTTAAGCACTAACCCACCCTAAAACTGAAACTGACTTTTGAGTTGGAGACCAGAGCCCTGGGATACAACATGACACAGAATTCAAATCCAAGATCAGTGTGTCTACCATTGCTAATGGCCTAATCCAGGGCCCAAATGAGATAACTGGAAGGCTTTCCCTGCCCCCTCCCAGATTCCAGAACAAACCATTATTGGAAAGAGTGATACTAGAGTATATAGTGATATCCAGGAGTCCATATTTATCAGGGCAAACCAGAACTAATCCTGAGGATGCCAAATTATGTGTTGGTAAGTCAAGGCAGGCAGTCCTTTCAACTCAGTATCAAAAAAGTAATGAAAGTTGATTTATTTGTCAGGTACACAAAACCCTCTTGGATATGGGACTGTAGTGTCTGCCTAGTTTCATAGCTGTGCCCTCTTTATTTAGCAGTATGTGGTGAATTAACATTTTAGAAATTCACAGAGGAATAATTAATATGCTAATGTTGTTGGTAATAATCTACATAAAAGCTTCATAACTAGTTTGGTGGTTTAGCCTGGCCAGAACAATTAAAAAGCCTCAGATAAACAGTTCTTTCTCTTCAGGAAAAAATCTCTCTAATGTCAGTGTCACAACAGATGACTCATTATTAGCACCAGCAATAAAACAGGGAAGGACATCAAA
Source organism: Phaethon lepturus (assembly GCF_000687285.1). NCBI lineage: Eukaryota > Metazoa > Chordata > Aves > Phaethontiformes > Phaethontidae > Phaethon > Phaethon lepturus. Next base: position 45,070 of record NW_010522547.1, read on the forward strand.
TTAGTAAAATTTCAGTAGAAGGGCAGCTGTGTTTTGCTTTATAGCCATCTTCATTGGAGAGCATGTGCAAGAAGGTAGCACAGCAGGCAGGAAATGGTCTTCTACTTCTTCAAGGCCCATTGCCCAAAGACCAGAAGGTGAGTGTCTGCAGTCAGGCCTGGAGGTGATGCTTCCTCTGTATTGCCTATGCAGGGTGGATTTAGCCTGAATCAGGAGGAGTTGTCTCTTGGAAGCAAGATCCTCTCTCCCACGGTACACCGTTTGATTGCAACTTAAAGCCATAGCACCCTGTAGCAAACACTTGGAGCCTTTCCTTCTTTAAACAGATGTTGGATTGCGTGTTTCAGTGGGAATGAAGACTTTCTTTCTAAAATACTTTTCCTGTTATTGGAAGCCCAGATAAGGGTAGACACAAACTATCTCTGGTCAAACGATGGAATTGGTGAGTGTCCAGAGGAACCAGGAAACACAGCTATTCCAGAAAGACAGAGCAAACTCAAAGGACGCAGAGACTGACTTTCTAAAGTCTACACACATGGAGGGAAATAGGTGTGCTTGTGAACATGAGCTGGAGAGACAGATGTAGCTGAAGGGAATAAAAATCCAACAACATATTTCACTAGGATTATGTAACGTTATCCCAAGAGCTCACCCAAGAGTAGAGAGATGTACGTATTATAAAGAAACAAAATGTATTTCCCCACTATAAGCACTCAACTTGCAACATCCATTGTAGTGTATTTACCTCCGATGCAGAAAGGGGAATGTTAAAAGCCATGACAAGCTGCTGTTGAACAGTTGCTGTTCACTCTTCCAGAGGCAGACGAATATTTCCAACCTAGTTTTGTAAATCAAAATCATTCAGGCATAGTCCTGACTACATTTGCCCATGTGTCTCAATGCTAATCCAGACAAACCTCTGACATTCTTCAGGGTTATAGGGAGGGGAGGTCCCTAGGGATAAGTGGTAGGGACTGCAAATGAGACATGTTTGAAACCCTTAGAGGGAAAGCTTTGCATCCATGCAAACCTATTTATAATGATAGGTGTTGGTTTCCTACTCGATACAGGTTTATGTTAAAAATTTACATAGCCAGATGCTGTAAATATAAATCAGTACATGAGTGCTCATTTAAGAAAAAATAAACAGTTGCAGAAATTCCCCTGGGAAAACTAGAGTATATTTTTCAAGATCCCTAAAGCCACGAAATTCTAATCTACTTCATTTAAGAGGTAATAGATATTTGTTTTTGCTCTAGGAGGCAGAGGCACTAAATCAGAAGGGACTTTGGAGGACTCCATCTTGCAGGACTCAAGGGGATTCTGCACGTTGCACATAATAAACTCAAATTCAGCACTTTGTAGTGTTCTTTTCTGTTGTTTTCTGGCTGCACCCTGCCTTGATTGAGACATAGCTACCTTTGCAAATGGCACTTTGGGTTCTGTGCCAGGGAACAGCAATGGTAATGATAGGTCTCATTGCAAAGACACAGTAAGGTTAATCAAAAAGCAGACGATTAGATCCTAAACCCTTTTTAAGCTGAGTTGTGTAAATAGTGGTATGAGGCTGCTGAATGGCTCTTTTGCATTATAGCTGTTAATGACAATGAAGGTCAGCAAGGAAGAATAAGCTGATACTCTCCATACAGTGTGTCCTAGAGATTGCTACTGTGTTAGAACAATGCAATACAATGCCCTACCTCTTTCCACATACTTCCACTTTGTTAAACTGAGTTTCAGCTGTTGAAAACATTAAGTAAAACCAATTGCAGTGTGTATGGGCTGCTGGTGGCAAGGTGTTGCCAACATAGGGGGGCTGTTATCTGATGAAAATCTTCTTAAAAACACAGTAAGAAGAGGCCAGTGGCTGCCCTGCACCGGACACAGCCAGTTCCAGCCATCGCTGTGATGGACCCACCGCAGGACATGGCTGAGCCCGTCATCCATGGGTGGGCACGTTGGGGACAGCACAACTGTTTGCGCTGCTTGGGGTGGGAGATAGAGGAGTCGGGCATGAAGGAGTGAAGTTGAGCCTGGGAAAAGAGTGGGGGTAAGGAGAAAGAGTTGTTTTCATTTTTTTTTCTTTGTTTCTCATTACCCAAACGTATTTTAATGGGCAATAAATTAAGTTAATTATCCACAAGTCGAGTCTGCTGTGCCCATGATGGTAAACGATCTCCTTGCCTTTATCTCAACCGACTAGCTTTTTCATCCTATTTTCTCCTCCTGCCCTCCTTGAGGAGGGAGGGTGAGAGAGCGGCTGGGCAGGCATCTGGCTGCTGGCCAAGGTTAAGGCAAGGGAATATCTAAGTTAATTTATTGGGTCCTTTCTCATTCCAGTCCTATATTTGACACTGGTTGCCTCCCTACACAGTACTTCATGTTTTACTCTTGTCTCACTGCCAATTTTTCAGCACCGCCGCCTCTGAGCTAGGAGGAGTTGGATTTCTCAGAACTGTATGGGGAGGAGGAATAATCTGGTCTGCCTGTGGCAAGGGTGGGATTTAGGAAGGACCTGCCAAAAGCTGACACGTGGAACATAATGGGGCAGAGAGGAAGTGATACTGTACACATATGAGCTAAGGAAGAGTGTGGCTGACACAAAAGCAAGTGCCTGCTATCAAGTGGCTTCAGGTCCATGTTCCTCTTTACTGGTAGCGTAGTGGATGTGCAGTCAAGCCTTATTGACACAGTGCCATGTTTTGTGTCCAAATACCTATTATAGTAGGGGATCCTATCAGCTGCTTATCTGCTTGATATTACTATAAAAAATAATTGGTATCACCAAAAATTATTTTTACAGTTCAACACATTATTTTCGTACAGACCTATCTAGTTTTTATGTATGGTATTCCTGGGTTCATTTGTTCCACATGACAATGGGTTTACACAGGTTACAGCAATTCTTTTTTTTTTTTTTTTCTGGAAGGTTTTCATTATTAGTAATAGTTTCCTGTAAAGTATCATGTTTCTGTGTGCTAGTTTTTCAAGTGAACTTGCCAGTACAGCATTTATCAATATAGCAAATAAAGACATACTTTGAGATAATTATATTAAGTAAATGACAGACCCATTTTCCTGAGAGGACCTTTCTGGAAAGAATTTATTGCTGGAAATTTGGAAATAGGTTTTCACGTATAAGCTGTTAGCTGCTTTGCATCTCCTCCCATTTATTTGCTTTGACAAACATTGCAGACTTTCTGCTGCAAACTAGAAACTAGTTTCTATGGCCAGAGAGTTTATTGTGAAAGTAAGTTTGTAGTTGCTCTTTGAGTGGAAATTGCTTGCCAGAATCAAGTACTGACAGTCAGAATTTATTTTTATGGTGTATTTTTAAGAAGGTTTTCATCAGAAATGAATGACTGTATCAGCCAAATTCTGACATGTTGAAGGCAGTATCAGGATGTACTCATCCAGGAATTGAAGAGGGAGTAGGACAAAGCTTGGATCAATATTTACCTCAAGGGACAATTAATTTTGTTATTAGACAGAGAGGGGAATTTATATAATGGGTTTCTATCTACTAAATCCAAAAAGGGGTGAGGCACATCTATCAGTGTGTGAGCAACAAGATGATCTCCTCTTTTTCTTTGCATCCTAGCATAAACATTTTATGATTAAAAGTTAGTGACAAGTAAATTACAAAGCTGACCAGATGGTTAGGCCACGCAGTTAATTAAGTGAATTGAGCCATGTTCAGTGTTGTATCTTACCAAATTCAATTTGCAGATACTATAAAAATACCCTCTCTTACAAATAATCTGGCATTGTGAAGTGCTTCCTCCTCTGACTGAGATGTAAATGTTTTCTTCTCTACCTATACCTGTGGAGCTAGTGAACCTTCATTGAAGTGTGAGCTATGGATGTCATCTATCTGGACTTCTATAAGGCCTTTGACACAGTGCCCCACAACATCCTTCTCTCTACATTGGAGAGGTATGGATTTGATGGGTGGACTGTTGGACGCATGAAGAATTGATTGGATGGTCACATCCAGAGGGTAGTGGTCAACAACTCAATGTCCAGATGGAGACTGGTGAAGAGCGGGGTCCCTCAGGGGTCTGTCTTGGGACCAGTACTCTTTAATAGTACTCAATAGTACCAGTGATCTTCACTGAGAGAGTGGTCAAGCATTGGAACAGGCTGCCCAGGGAGGTGGTGGAGTCACCATCTCTGAAAGTATTCCAAAAAATTGTGGATGTGGCGCTTTGGGACATGGTTTAGGGGGCATGGTGATGTTGGGTTGATGGTTGAAGGTGATGATCTGGAAGGTCCTTTCCAACCTTGGTGATTTGGTGATTCTGTGATTCTGTAATATCTTCATCAATGACACAGATGGTGGGACTGAGTGCACTCTCAGCACGTTTGCAGATGACATCGAGCTGAGTGGTGTGGTTGACATGCCTGAGGGATGGGGTGTCGTCCAGAGGGACCTGGACAAGCTTGAGGAATGGGCCCATGTGAACCTCATAAGGTTCAAGAAGGCCAAGTGCAGGGTCCTGCACTTGGGTTGGGGCAACCCCCAGCATCAATACAGGATGGAGGATGAAGGGTTTGAGAGCAGCCCTGCCGATGATAAGGACTTGGGGGTCCTGGTGGATGAAAAACTGGACATGAGCCGGCAATGTGCGCTCGCAGCCCAGAAGGCCAACCCTATCCTGGGCTGCATCCAAAGCAGCATGGCCACCAGGTCGAGGGAGGGGATTCTGCCCCTCTACTCCGCTCTGGGGAGACCCCACCTGGAGCCCTCAGCACAGGAGAGACATGGACCTGTTGGAACAGCTCCAGAGGAGGGCCACCAAAATGATCAGGGGGATGGAACACCTCTCCTCTGAGGACAGGCTGAGAGAGTTGGGGTTGTTCAGCCTGGAGAAGCGAAGGCTCCAGGGAGACCTTCCTGCAGCCTTCCAGTACTTAAAGTGGCCCTATAGGAAAGATGGGGACAGACTTTTTAGCGGGGCCTGTTGTGATAGGACAAGGGGGAATGGTTTTAAACTAAAAGAGGGCAGATTCGTGATAGGACAAGGGGAAACCGTATTAAACTAAAAGAGGGTAGATCTAGACCAGATATGAGGAAGAAATTTTTTATGGTGAGGGTGGTGAAACCCTGGCCCAGGTTGCCCAGAGATGTGGTAGCTGCCCCATCCCTGGAAACATTCAAGGCCAGGTTGGACGGGGCTCTAAGATGTCCCTGTTCATTGCAGGGGCTGTTGGACTAGAAGACCTGTAAAAGTCCCTTCCAACCCAGACTGTTCTATGATTTTAAGTGGATGGTGTCTCACCCAGCACAGAGTCTTTCCCGCTCCTGTTTTGGAATACTCTGTTTAGCGTTATACCTCCCTGCCCTGTAGCTAACAGTCTCTGCTATGGAGCCAGAATCTACAGAGGTATAGCATAAGATGTGTGCTGGCTTTCTGCACAGGTAAAATCACAGACGGGTGAATGTCTGTTTGTTGCACATGCTGCCTTCCATCCTACCATCTACCACAAATGCAAGCATCTGGATCACTCAAATTGAAAATTTCAGTAGACTCATTTGAGAAAAAAAAAATGGTGGTGGTGGTTGAAAATATAAATTAAAATTTACTTACTGAGATGATGAATGACCTTGATGAAACTTACGGTTCAATGTCACTTGGTGTGGGTAGTTCCTCTAACATACTCTGTAGGTGTGAATTCTAGCCACTGCATGAAATGGAATATACTTGGCAAAACACTTTTATTATCTCTTTTCAAAATTGAAGTATTATGAATAATCATGTCATCTTAATTCCTATTCCTATTTTAGCAATGATTTTTGGGATGATTACTTGGGACATTTTTATTTACTGACTTTCTCTGAGAATCTTCTCACAGACAGACATCTATCAGCGGTGCTCTATGATCTCTCCTCAGAGCTTAAAGACAGTCTAAAAGTCTTTCTGACGTTCCCATTAGCATTGCAGTGCTGTGGCAGGATGACTATTTTATGACGGAAGAACTCCTTGTATGCCACATCTGTTCACAAGCATAAGACACCAATTGCCTTTCAATTAAAATTCCTAAAGAATCAAGGGTAGAGTTAGGCACCCCACCATGCTGGAATGCCAGGCCCCACCTTTATTGCTGATAAGGACTCCAGCTGATCTGCACGGCTTCTCATGATCCAGGGAGGCTGAGACTTCAGATACACGTTCCCATGACACCTGTGTGTCAGCCGAGCCACCATGCCCGGTTGGACATGCCTCCCTGGCCTGCAAAAAACAGCAGCAAAACTTACTAAATCATCATAGTTGAACTGCAAATCTGAGCCCTGTATCTCCTTTCAGAATAGTCCATGGCTTCCTGCGTTGTTCAGCAGCATCTGACAATTTCACTTTCTCTGCTGGTAAATAAAGAAAAACATGGAAGCTTAAAAGCTGCCCAAGCCTCCATGTATCTCATGTTACCTTCTAATAGTCTGGAAAAATCTGACATCACAAGCAGCATGCCAGAATGACCACTTTAAATACATTAACGTTGCTCACTAAAAGTAATTTGCATCTCAAGAAATAGAAAGTAAATGTTCACTTCATAGATGAGTTTTTTAAATTAACCACTTCATATCATTCCAGGAATCTAAGCCCAATTTTCCCTTCCTCATTCAAGGTCTAATCAACACCTGCGGAGACAGCATTGTGTTACTTGTGCTGTAGAGATGTGAATGCATCTCCCCTAACTAATGGGCTGGAAGGTTTTATACTGATATAACTAAATTTGCTATTAGTGGTTATAATGAAGTTATCAAGGTAATGGATTAAAGAAAAGAACCATGGACTTTCCAAAAGTATAAGCTGAGGGCTCACATTGCCTTTGAAGAGTGAGACTTCTGTTGCAACTTGTAGAAATACTGGGACTCAATACAAAAGTGGAGCACAGAAGATTTTATTTGTAATATTTGTATTACTCAAAGTGGGGGATACTTCTAATTTAATTTTAAACTTCTTGAAGTGAGGGTCTAGTCTAAGCAAATTCTCTGGGTTTCTTCTGCAGTTAGTGAAGAATGGTGGGTAGTTTCACATAATGCTTCTTCCTTCTGATCTTAAGCAGTTGACAGTGCCTGTCTGTTCATGGAGCATAGATAGGCTATACGGGCTATAGGGATCAGGGCAAATAACTCAGAGTTAGGTGCTTATTTTTCAGACATCTGTAAGTCAAAGTGGGACTAATCCTAGCCCAAAATGAAAGGTTTCTGAAACAAAATTACTGGAGACAAACACACTTTGGGGTAACACAGAAAGCATTGCCTACTGCAGTTGGAAATGAATTCTAGAAAGACAGACAGACAAAAATTCAAAGCAGCTGTGTATAGTGCAAACTACAAGGCTCGGCCCCATTCTCCTCACGCAGACATCCTGCATCGTTTTAGGAACTACAAACCACCTGGTCCTCAGTTATTCCCCCAGAAGTGTGGGGCTCTCCTGTGAGGTTTGAGTCATGTCCTGCTAGTCCTGTCCCTGCTAGATGGATAGTCCTGGCCCTATCCAAGATGCTCTGTAACATCTCAAAAGGCAATAGAAGACCATGTCTAAATTACTGAATCCCCACAGTATGCTCTCTCAGCAAGCTACCCCTTCTTCGATAGCCTCAGCTCTAGGAGCCTTTACAGGCATGAAATGGAGGAGATACACCAACAGTGTTTGAAACACAGACCCAGATGAGGCTTACAAATGACAGAGAATGGAGTATTTTGAAAGCTTTTATTTTTCCCGCTCTTCAAGTAAACTGCAAACCCTTTTTTTTTTAGACATAGAGAACTCTTTAGTTTCTGTGTCAATGTGGTGGTGCATCCACATGCATTAGATACACCACACAATTGAATACACACACATAGGAGATTTCTCCACAATAGTGTTTGAAATCCCAGATATAACTGCAGTTTGTAGTCATAACTAGGAAGAGATTTAGGTTGAAAACTGGGGCTGTGCATAAGTGTCTCTCATCATCCGTCAGAAAAAGCCACATTGCAGCAGGATGCCGAAACGGGGATATAGCAAACAAAAGGATATGGGAAATCAAAATACTTCCACCATCCTGCTTAACACCCTGTCCTTCTCCTTGATCAGTGATAGGCAATCCTCAGACATTTTTGTCACCTGCAAAAGCATAAAAGAAGCAACAAGTGCTATCTTCCTTTGAAGGTGGTGAAAACTGCCCCTATTTTCCTCTCCCATGTGAAGAAAAAAAGTGGTGTTTTCTTTTTTCAGGTTATGCTTTTTGTAGCTTGCCTTTTCCCAGGCCAAAGTAGCTTAGATTATTTCAAACAAGTTCACATTGAGTCACTAGGGAACTGACAGAAGGATAAAAGGAAAATAAAAATTATTAGAGAGCTAAAAAGTGGAGAAAGAAGCAGCTTTGGAAGTTCACCCTGTGCTTGAAGGCACTTTGGTTTTATCAGTACACAGACACACACACACATATTCCTGATCTACTGAGATGAGGTGTCAGCAACAGAAGCAAATGAGAAACTTCAGAGCAATTTGCTATCGAAAACACCAGCATTGGAAAAAACATCACTAGGACACTTGTGGAAAAAAATCAAAACAAAATGAGATCCACAGCTTAAAACATTTATCATGAAAAGCACGGCCAGGCAGGCTTGTCTTGTAAAGACTGCCCCAAAATTAGAACAGTTTTTGAAATGTGAATGACACACCAGCTGGCATCTACTGGTCCATCATCTATGCCGGTAGGAGCTACCTGGCTTTTCCTTGCCCGTAGGCTTGGCAAGGGCTGCTTCTCCAGAGTCTCCACTTGCCCTCATCCTGCACGTCTTGCACAACCACCAGTGATGAAGAGACACAGACGACACCGCAGGGGCATCTGTGGCCCCCTTAATCATTCGCAGTAACTGATGTCAGCAAGACCAGTGAACACCACAGTTGCCTGTGAGGAGCAAACCGCAATTCTCCTGCCCTGCAGCTGCGGAGACCTTCAGGGGTAAGCAGCAAATTGTTGCAGTTCCTGGTACCAGTCGCTTGGGAGCATAAACACACATATACACAGAGACATGCTAAATCAGCTGGGTTGCAGGTGATTCCAGTGCCTGTTAGTTGGATACCTTGAGCTGAATTTTGCATAAACCATAGATCTACTCGTCCCAGAGCTAGACCCAGATCCTGGTCCAGACCCAGATCGGTGCTCAACTACTTGCCAGTTTCTAACCACTTGCCAGTGTCTTTCTCACTTTTCTTTTCCTTTTGTTTTCATTTAACCATGTGTCAAAGCAGTGAAGCAGCTTGTGGCTTTGCTACAATTGCCAGCTGCTCGAGTATGTATGGCACAATAGCAGTTTTGGTGCTCGGACAGGAAAATATTGTTGGCTGTATTGGATATTGGCAGATGGCAATTTCCCTCTTTCTGTCATCACGTAACACAGTGAGTTGTCCTAGCCAAAATAATTAAAACAGACCATGTGCTTTAAGTAACCTGAGTTTGTTTTGACCAAACTCGATTCTCTTTCTCCGTCCTCCTCATCCATGGTTACGTCATTTCAGTTCCCCAGGAACTGGACATGGCTATTTACCAAATGCTGTACAAGCTCAGCTCTGAAAAATTAGTTATTCTTTGCTTTGTGGGCCTTTATGTGGCATCTATGGCTACAATTCTTGGCACTCGACGAACACTATTTTCGCCTTTCCTTCAGGTCAGAGCGGGACCATCCGCATTCCTAGCAAGAGAAGCGTGGCAGAGAGAGATGGAAGCCGAACCCTGCACCAACATGGGTGTCCTGCTGACCAGCAGCGCTGGCACCTCTCTCTGCACCAGGCCCCGGCGCCGCAGGAGCAGGGAGCTGCCTTCCAGCCTCCCCTGCTGCACCTGTGCAGGCCGGACACCGGGGCTCGGGCTCAGCACCCTGGCAGTAGTCACTCCGCAGTCCATGGCCACTGCCGAAGAGCTTGGCTTGCCTCCTTCTTCAGCAGAGGCAGGGAGAGAAACCGGCCCTTGAGGACTTCGTTCAGCAGCCTTGGCCATGAGATGGACCGGGGCAGAGGGGACCGCTCTCCCCCTGCATGGCTGGCTTTGCTGGTTTCCCACAAACTGTTTTTTATCAGAGGTGAAAAGCTATATTTCAAAAGCAGCAGCTCCCCAGACTGGTCCATCCTGGGTGGGGAATAAGACCATAGTTCTTTGAAAAACACAGGAGATGTGATAGAGACAATCAGCAAGCTGGTTCGTCGCCACGAGGCAGGAAAGTGGAATAATTTTAAATTTTTTTGGTGATTTCAGTGTTAGCATAGCTAAGATTTGGCATTTCACTTTGAAAGCCTATTTTGTTAATGTGCAAGATGCATTTCAATTTAGAATACAGATTAGTTCTACCCTTTTATTTATGACCTAATTCTAGGTGATATATTATATCAAGCCTTAGGTTTTTAAAATGTGAATGGGAAAATGCAAGGGCCTTTCTTGTCCCCTTCACCACTGCTCAGGGACAAAACAAGGTCCTACTCACATACATGACATTCAAATCCATGTGCTACAGCACTGGGCCTTAAACGCAGTATCTTTGCTCTAATTTAGTGCCTGAAGTCAAGGAAATGCCTTTCTAGGAAGGTGTAGGGTCATTACAGCTTTTCACGTGAGCCATCTTGCACGAGGTCAGGAACAGGGTGGGACGGCCAGCAGTGGGACGGCACTGTGGTAGCACCTGACCTGCAGCTAGATACCTGTGAAACTTGCTGCACAGGACCTGCCCATGCTGGTCACAGAGTAAAATCTCTGCAGACTAGGATCTGTGAGATCTGAAGAGTGGCCCGGCTGATAAATCACTCAAAAATGTTATTACCTATTATTTTTTTCGTTTTCCTTCATTCAAGGCATTTCATTTTCTCCCTCACTTAAAGCTAACTAGAATAAAGAAAACCATTTTGTAAACATTTTGTCACATCAGACTTCAGCTTTGCCCTAAATTTTGTATTCTTTCATGGCCAGATAAAATCAAACTCTTCATTTTATTTCAAATAGTTCTAGTAATTTTTGGCATGATTGGTAAAATGTAAAAACAATATTTTGTTGCTGTAACATTGATTTTTTTTCCATGAAAAAAAGTTTTATCAATTTTTTTCTGTTTCAACCCACTCTACGTGCGGTTCTTTTCCAGTCACCCTGACAACGGCAAGGGTAAATGCTGAGCATCAAAAGGCTGCTTCTTTCATACGGCGCTATGAAAAGTCCCCTCAACTAGCTGGAGTGATTGCTGTTGGGCTGATTATTGCCTGATGACCAGATTGTTCTGTGTCTAAAAAGAGGGTATGAGCATTCTTCTATGGGTATTCTCCTTAATGAGTCTACTCAGGACACAGTTGTCATTGATGATGTTGTGTTATCATTGCGGGGATCTGACTTGTCGAGTTTCCTACTTTGAAATATTTTGATTTTTCTGAGGTTTTACTTAGATTAACATTTTTTTTTCATTTTCCAGTGTGCTCTCTCTAACCATCTCTTTAAGTTTTCCTTAATCTGTATGCTGTGGACACATATGCCAATTTATTGCATAAATTTAAGGCAAAAAAACTTTTGTTGACAATCTGTGTTATATTTCCTATACATAATAAATGTTAGCCCAGACCTGGAAGAACTGGACACAGCTGCTTGAGTTACGGTCAGGTCACATTTTTTAATCTCTGCCAGAGCATCCACTCAAATATGAGTAAAATAGAAATTAGGCAGTTGGACTTCCATACATGAAACCAGCTACAGAAATGGTAAATATTCATTATCCCTATAGTGTTATTTTATGTCTGTATATGCTTAAAATTACAAAGCACTAAAAAAGGCTCTCAAAATTGTAAACATAACACACCACCAGCAACATACACAGGACTTTGGAAAGGCTCCTTGCTGCGCGTGACAAGTAATAGGAGAAAAAGTGAGCTGTAGAGAAATGATTTCCTATTTAATTTTATATATTTATTTAACCCAGCTGTTTATTGTAATGAACAATAGATGCTAGCAATGCACAGGAATGCAGCCAAGCATGCATTTAATCGCCAAAGCAGAAAAGCTTGCCTGTTTCTAACTAGGGAACGTTATAAACATCTATTTGAGATCAAACGGTGGGTTCTGAGCGTCTGTTTTACATCACTAGCATACGTGTGCAAAGACACACTCTGCCCCGTTACGTTTCGCAGCCTTCCTGCAAGGGAGCTGTATGATTTGCCGGAATGGTGTGGGTGTCTCCTAGAGAAAGGCCCCTTCTGCAGAAAGCTGAGGCCCGTCGGATTTGGGTGTGCACCTCCCTGGCCTGGCCTCCGAAGCAGCAGCCGCGTCCCCGC
>NW_010522548.1:0-6532 GCF_000687285.1 Phaethon lepturus
TTATAATTATATAAATTAAATAAAAATATGTTATCACATACAGCTATTAATTAGTGGAATCAGTGCTAATGGTACTTTTTGGTTCATAAATATGTCAACAACAACAACAACAACAAAAAAAAAAAACACCCCCCAACCAAACCAAACCAACAAAAATCCACAACACAAAAAAACACTCCCAAAGAGACAAGGGTACAGGTCTTGTTCTAACAAATAAGAAGAAAATCCCAAAGCATTTTATACTGGGAGAGAACGCTTTAAAATGCCGCTGTGTGCACAATCAGAACACTTACCATGTCAATTTTTTGTCTGAATCTTACATTTTTTTCTATATTTACCTTATCTTTGATTTTGTCAGGTCTGGTGTCCAAAAGCTGAACTTTGCTTTGCTCCTGGTTGTATTTGCGGCCTCCTGCTCCTGAGGTTATAGCTTTCACTTGTCCTGCAGATGCTGCAACGCTAGTGGGTAGTGCAGATGTGCTGATACCAGATATTGCAGTGGTACTGTTCCCATTGAGCGATCCATTTATACCTTAAGATGACAGATTTACAAAATGACACTTAAAAAAATCTGAGGTAGCAGATACTTTTTTGAGATGTTCCAGCCACTATAACCTAGCTTCCATGAACACGTAACAACATATTGGACTACGCACAGGTTAATATAACATATACTAAAAATTTGCCATCCAAGAGTCACTTTGATTTTCTCATGGAGTTACTTTAATTAGAACATGCAGAGCACCAATGCTTTAAAGGACAAACACATTTAATGCTGTAAGGAAAAAAAAAGAAAAAAAAAAAAGAAAAACATTTGAAATTGTCCATTTTTAAGCCCAATCTATGCTTGAATTTAGTCAGGGGCAGCAAAATAAGATTTTGAAGAAAGACGACACAGAAATATACATGCCAGTAAATATGTCACAGAATAATTTGTTTGTAATTTTGAAGTGTCTATCAGCTCCAAAGAAAACCACGAGGCCCAAGATATTTTAGTTTTGCAATGTGTATCATTTCAATGCTATTTCAAATAACATCCACATTCAAGCTTGCTTACTTATCTGTCAAGAAGACTCTTGTTTTGTAAGAAAACACACCTACCCACACAAGCTTGCTACTCTGCACTCCCAGGACTGTTACCAGATTGAGTCTGAAACACACATCAGGCCCTATAACCTACCAAAACTATTAAAAAAAAAGAAAAAAGAAAAAAAAGAAAAAAAAAAAAAAGCTTTGTTTGTACATCACAGATTCACAGAACAGAATACCCTGAATTAGAAGAGATCCACAAGGATCATTAAGTCCAACTCCTGACTCCACACAGGACAACTTACAATTTAAACCACAGATCTAAGACCATTGTCCAAACGCTTCTGGAACAGAGACAGGCTTGGGGCCATGACCCAAGCTCTTTGAGGAGCCTGCTCACCCTCCCAGCGAACAACGTTTTTCTAACATCCGACGTGAATTTCCCTAATGCAGCTTTTCAGCCTGTCGCTGGACACCTGAGAAGAGACCAGCACCTCCCTCTCCGCTCCCCCTCATGAGGGAGCCACAGACAGCAATGAGGTCACCCCTCAGCCTCCTCTCCTCCAGCTGAACAAACCTGCTCTCAAACATCAAACAAACGTCCCTTGCATTCAAAAGGCACGCAATACCATTACGTAACCTACTGGCTTGAACTGCAAGAAAACGTTCTAATGTCACTGGGCTATTTTCATTGCCACCTTGCAGCTGCAGCCATCGCCCCCCCCCGCCGACTACCCGATGCCTGCTCCTAATATGCAGAGGAACAGTACTCACTACAGAAGCACAAGGCCTCCCAAATCAAACCACAAACTTGGAAAGAAAACTTCTCCCTACTGCTCAGTCCCAGACAAACTATCTACGGAAAAAGAGGGGGGGAAATATTAGTAGCAAGAGTATTTCGCTACTGAAAGCCCACACTTGTATGTCTCACGCTTAGCTAACAGAACGGTTACAGAACGGTTTAGGAATGGGAAGATGTAAAGCTAAATTCTACATCTTTATGCATGTGCAGAAGTTCAATACGATTATTTCCTCTACAACTTTAGCCATTACCTTTTTCTGTACTGCTCCGACTATTTTTTCCTGTAGCTCTTGAGTGGAACGAAGCAGACTCATGATTCTGTGCAGGAGGTGCAAACAGCGGTGGAATTCCCAAGAGCGGTGGAAAAAAAGCTGCCCCGGGACGAGAGTGCGTGTCCGCTGTTCGCCACCATTCTGCACCGCAAGGGAAGTAAAAATAAACATCAGTTGTTCTAATTATCATAGAATCATGGAATCTTTGGGTGGGAAGGGACCTGTCAAGGCCATCTAGGCCAACCCCCTGCAGTGAGCAGGGACATATTCCACTCGATCGGGTTGCTCAGAGCCCCGTCCAGCCTGACCTGGGATGTTTCCAGGGACAGGGCATGCACCACCTCTCTGGGCCACCTGGGCCAATGTTGCACCACCTAAGACTCTTAATGAATACATAAAATGAAGTTTCAACAATGCTAATAGATTTTAACCTGCCAGTGTCAACAGACAATGAAATTGCAAGAACATACGTCACAGTGATTTAAAAATGCTATAAATTAAAAGATTCCAATTGCTAAAAAGACACAAAATACGGCTAGATCACCAACAACGAAAACAGAACACTGGACACGCTAGAGCAACAACTCCAAGACTTACATCATGGTATGACAAGCAGGCTGTGCTTGAGCTACAAAACTTCACATTATTCTATTATCTTAAATTTGGAATTTGAGCATATTGATGCATAGTAGTGTTGTATGTATTCTGAGCGTACCATAAAGTTACGGAATCATTGCCTGGGAATGTACTAACCAAGAAACATGACAACAATGGTCACTGGACAATATATGTAAAATAGTTCACATGCAGGCAAATTGCTACCAAATTAAAGACAAAGGCTTAAGCAAGATTGTAACAATTACATATAGCTAGACTGCCTAAGGTAAGTTCAGAGGTATTTATTATATTATAAAGTTCTATAGAAAATACTGCAAAAATACAGCAAAATCAAAATTTTACTCACTTTTTCCCATACACTTATTTACCCAGATACATGAATATCAAAAACCCATCTTTATGGACATGAGTGTCTCAATTTTCAGTTGAAAATTTTAAGACCATCGCAGGTCAGAAAATTTTCTAGGGTCAGATGCAGAGTTCTTTCATTCCTACTTCAGCAAAAATAAATTTTTTTCCATGAAGAAGGTTTCTCTTGCCAAATGGAACAGAGTCAATGGTAGCTATGAATAACTACCATCCTTTATAGCAAAGCTTAAAACAAGTACCCATTAACTCTGCTGCGCTAACACATATTAGATGGCTGTTACAACTGAATGAGTTTTTTCATAGAATAAAAAAAAATTCACTGAATGACAGTATTACAAATGAATCAGTATTCACAAAGATCTTTGTGTAATATTTGCTGTAGGTTATAACCCACATTCCTAAAACTCTACCGGCGGTGGAATCCCACAATCCTAAATTCTACCAGAGGCAGGGATGGACAGCAGGGCCTGGCCAGCCAAGAAAAGGGCAGGCCTCTTCAAGATACTCACTTCCTGGCAGGAATAGCTTTTCTTCAAACTACACAAAGAGTGAATTAAGCAGCATCTTGACTTAGGGCGTACTTTGGAGAATGCATTACAATATTTAATTTCCTTTAGAAAGCTTTGTTCTCAGGTGTAAGATTTACAGGGTATGCAAGACTGGAAAACACTAGCTGAGGAACCGAGGTCTGACAGTAGAAGACAGATGCATCACTTTCCATTCCTCTCTCTTGTGTGGAATGTCGATAATTTAAAGGATGGAAGACGACTGCCTTTGCAAGATGCCACCAAAAATACCTCTTTACTTACGAATAAAATCAAGTAAGCAACCAGGTCATGCTGGCCAGTCCTGGCACAGCCGAATGCTGCAGCTGTAATAGCACCACGCGTGTGAACTCCTCTGGCTTTCTACAGTCTGCGGTCCCAGGCCTTGGAGGGGGCCCAAACCAGACTGGGTAAGGGCCCGGGCGACATGCTCCGATCCTGTCAATGCGTGCTGCTCTTCAGACGGGAGGCCTCCTGAAGTCCCCTCCAACCTGAGCTTTCCTATGATCCTACAAATTTACATGCACTTCTCGGTGTAAACTCAAGACAATATCCCAGTGATTTTTTTATTTTGCAGCCATATTTCAGAAACACACATTACCAAATTCCAATCCAACCACTTTAATTACTTTTTCAAGCATCCAGTTCTTCGTTTTCATACCATTTTATCATCATCTGATAAGATGTAATCTGTGATAACTTCTTAAGAGCCAGGAACTGGTTTTCTTTACTTTTTAAATTGATAGAAGGAAAACTTTTTCTTTGCATATACAGGTGATAAAAGCGGTAAGAATCAATACTACCACAAGAACCTCTACATGCGTGTAAAAACAAATTATTTACAACTAGTTCTATTTAGCATCTTATACTTCATGTGAAACTTTACAGTTAGTTCTGACAGACAAATATACCTTAAAATATAGCAAATATTTAGCAGTAAGTTAAAAAATTTACTGTCCTTTAGTTAGGTATTTTTGCTTACAATATACATTTTTAATTTACAGAAGTCTTGCCAGCGTTCTGTACCACTCCAGTACCTTATAATTTACATAGAATTTTTTTTTTAATTTGTTACTATTGACACGTAGAAGCATAAAGGCCATTTTCAGCTCTTTTCTTGTAATTTGTTAATTTCCAGAACATTCTGACCTGACTTTTGGCACTAGCACAGCCATACCACAATTGTAGACGCTCCTAACTGTCACGTACCTAACTGTCACCATTTCTAGCCAAATCACTGTAATGTGATTCAAGGACAGAACCAGCCAATGCAAGGACAAGGTCACAGGCTATCATCTCTGAAAGGTCATGCAGATTAGCGCAGGTCACCAACAACTGGAGAAAGGCCAATGTTGCACCCATCTTCAGAACAGACCAAGAGGACAATCAGAGGAACTACAAAATGGTCAGACTTACGGTAGTCTCCAGGAACACAATGCAGTGAGGCCTCTGTATGAACCACATCGGAACACATGCGGAATGCCTTATGCGGTAAAATTATTGGGTTTAGGGACAAGAGGAGAACAGTTCATGTCATCAACCTCTCATTAAGCAGGGCTTTTCATACTGTCCCCCACAAATAGTCCTTAATAAAAATTAGGAAATTATGGTCTGGATGTGGTGAGAACTAGGTGAGTAGGAAAACAGTGGGATGCTCAGAGGGTAATGACTAATGGGCCCTATTCTACCTGGATGCCTGTGACAAGTGGAGTGCTGGAGGGCTTTATCCTAGGATCTGTCCTGTTTAACATGATTATCGATGTCCCAGGGTAGGAAATGGAGTGCTTTCTCATTAAGTTTGTGGAAAACATTGCACTAGGGGAACAAATCACCTGAGAAAAGGTTGCTATCCAGGGGGACCTAGACAAGCTGGAGGAATGGACTGGCAGGAATCTTAAGAAACTCAACAAGAACAAAAGCAAAGTCCTGCACACTCGAAGGAGTAACCGCTTGGAACAGTTCAGAATGGAGACTGGCTGGCTGGGGCGCACCACTACAGAAAATACTCTACGGGTTTCGGCAGACTCTAAACCATACATTAGCCAGCAGTGTGTCCTGGCACCAAAGGGCAGCAGCAGCTTGGGCAAGAGAAGGAGAACAGCAAGTAGAGGAGGGGAAGTAAATATCCCTCTTAACTCATTACTCATCAGATGGCATTTAGAATGCTGAGTCCCAAAAGCAAGACAGACACTGACCTCACAGCTGACCTTGCTTTGATTACAAGTCTGGATTATATCACAGAATCACAGAATCTTTGGCTTAGAAGGAACCTTTCAAGGTCATCTAGGCCAACCCCTGCAGTGAGCAGGGACATCTTCAACTCAATCAGGTCACTCAGAGCCTCATCCAGCCTGACCTGGGATGTCTCCTGGGATGGGGCATCGACCACCTCTCTGGGTAACCTGGGCCGGGGGTTCACCACCCTCGTTGTGAAAACTGTCTTCCTTAGGACTAGTTGAAATATGACCTCTTTAAGCTTAAAACCATTAACACTTGACCTATCACTACAGGCCCTGCTAAAAAGTCAGACCCCATCTTTCTTCTAAGCTCTTTTTAAGCCCTTCTCTGCTCCAGGCTGAGCCCCCCAGCTCTCCCAGCCTGTCCTCCCAGCAGAGCTGTTCCAGCCCTCAGAGCGTTGCTGGGGCCTCCTCTGGCCCCGCTCCAGCAGGTCCGTGTCTCTCCTGTGCCGAGGGCTCCAGAGCTGGACGCAGCCCTGCAGGGGGGTCTCCCCAGAGCGGGGCAGAGGGGCAGGATCCCCTCCCTCGACCTGCTGGCCACGCAGCTTTGGGGGCAGCCCAGGACAGAGCTGGCCTTCTGGGCTGCGAGCGTACATTGCCAGCTCGTATGCAGCGTTCCATCCACCAGGACCCCCAAGCCCTCCTCAGCAGGGCTGCTCT
>NW_010522549.1:0-9347 GCF_000687285.1 Phaethon lepturus
CCGCTTCGTGTTTTAAATCATTTATGTTTCGGGGGTGAGGGGAGTGGGCTCCGAGGGCTTCCTGGCGTAGATTGCGTTTTTAAGAGTTGGGACAGAGGGCAGCTGAAGACGGGGAAAACGTCTTGGGGTCGTGAGGGAGTCTTGGGGGCCCTGGCCAAGGAGGGGGCTGTGGGGCCGGGCCGGCAGCGCGCAGCAGGGGCAAGGTGGGGGTTCCCTGCGTGCCAGCCTGGGCCGGGTGGCGCCGGGGACACCACAGAGGGTCACACATTGCTGCTGAGGGACCTTCCCAGGGGAGCAAGGTGCGCAGAAGTGCGGAGGGACAATTTTGGGAGGGGCGGGACCAGAGGGAGGACTTCGTTCTTCCGAATGCGTTGATCGTAGCGGAGGGGGGCAGTGGGAAGGGTCGGTCCAGGCCGGCCCCTCCTCGGCTTGCCTTCCCCCGCGCAGCGCAGCCCGCTTCGCCCCTGTGGAAGAGTGATCGTCGCCTTGGTGGTTGTTCCGCTCTTTTTGGTATTCGTGCTTTCTGGAGCAAGCGTCACAACTTCTGAAAACTTATTCGTGTGTTCTTTGTGCTTTTCTTAAATTCTCTTGTTTTCCCTCCACGCTTTCTATGTAATTAATTCAGTGTCGTCTTATTTGCCCTTCCATTTTGCTATGCTATCTAACAACCACCACTTTTCCTTTTTTCGTCCCAGTCCACGACTTACCCTTGCCTGTGCTATTTTCTTCTACTAATTTGCCATATTCCCCTCTCCCTCCTCAGATCTGTCCTTTTCAAAATTTCTGAAGTCTCTACTTTTCCACTTTCTGTTGTCACTCATTCTCCTCCTTCCTGGTCCTTTTCCATCTATTCTTCTACCTATATGCTTGCTTGCATTTCCCATGAAAAACTTCTTTTGCCTGGATCTTTCTTTTCGTGCATGTGTAGATACGCTCAGGTTTCCCCTGACATGAAGCAAACAGAAAAGTTTCTTCTTGTTTCCTTTTCTAGAATTCTTCTTCTCTGTGGTCTGCCCTATGTGCATGTTAGTCATACAGACAGAATTTCTAACAAAAATTCTTGTGCATCCAGCAATATTCATCTTCTCCTTTCTCATCTTTATTTCTATGCACATGCATCTTCCAGTCTCTAAAACCTTCTTCTAGTTCCTCTCCCTTGTCCTTGATGTGGAAGTTAGTTCTTTCCCCTTTCCCCCACTCCAGCTAGGCAGACCCGACGCTGCTCTTCACATCGTTATTCCCTCCTGTGCAGAGCATGCAAACTTTTCTCTCTGTTCCTCATATTTCTTTTCACAACCTAAGCAAAAATTTGCTGCTGGTACTCCTGAAGGAATGGTGCAGCAGCAGCACCAGCATAGACAGGCGCAGGTTTGGCTGCTTTGGCTTGCTTCTTGCTGGGCCAAGTGTCAGCGGTGGTGCTCGTTGCCCAAGCCCCGGCTGCAGTAGCACGGCTGCTGGTGGAGGTGCATGGAGGAATGCTGAGCTGGGGCTAAGGGGGAGGAAAGATCACCATTAAGTTCTCGTTCTCTCCTCCACCATCCCGATATGTTTCTTTCAAAAGGGTTGACAAGTTTTATTTCTGCTACTTGTTTTTTTTTTTTTATTGACTTATTCTTTTCACGAGTTTTGAAATACCTGTCAGGACAGTTGAAGAGCCTTTATGTTACCTTCCTTCCCTGGCACTTCCGTGCTTTCTGTAATGCAAGACTTTACAATCTGTAGAGAAATATGAAAGCCTTTTTCTTAAAGCATTGAAAGTACAAGAGTGACAGCATCCAGCTCGATTCTTCTGTTACACTCCAGCCTGGCGACATTATTAAAGTGAAATGCTGTCACCAGGCTTTGAGTTTAGGATGGGTCTAAATCTGTGAAGAAATGTGTGTTGGAAATTATTTGGAAGAATGTAACTTTATACTTGTATGTTAGTCCCTGAGTGGTGTGGCAGAGTTACTGTGCTGAACTAACACTTCTTCCTCTTATTTTAACAGGTCAAAACATGGTCGTCAGGAAAATGGGATGGTTGCCAAAATGTCAGTCTGTGATAGGTGCCATATTGTGTTAGTCTTTGGATGGTGGAATACTGCTTGAAATTCTTCAGGGGTGGTTAGCGTGGTACAAACTGTGCTGTACAGCTGTTGAACGTCTTAGCCGTTTGGATTCATACATAAGTCAATGGGCTCCTGGAAGAAGTGGAAGAGCATCTTGCAGAAACTCAAGGATATTGTGGAAAATGCTGCTGAGACCCATTTGGATTACATTGCCATCTGACATCAAGGTCCTGCAGCTGATGAAAGGTATGCTTCTCCCCTGTTGTAAAAATACTATGTTGCGTACATCAAAATACTAAGCGTGTTGTCTTAGCTTTAAACAAACTTCCCTTGTAACCTTTTATTTTTTTTTGTCTTTGCCTTGCTGCTGATGCCTACCAATAGTTGTGAGTGGTGTAATCTGACAGAAATGCCTTATTAATCATTTGGCAATGTTTATATCTTAAATGTAGAAGGAAAAACTGAACGTGAAAGTATTTTTGTTTTCAGAATTAACTGATATTTTCAAGGTAGTGACTTCATTTGGTCTAGGAGTGCTTAGCAGCTCTAGAAAATCAGACTAGTTATCTTTTAAGAAAAATATGTTTAAAAAATTTAAACAATGCATTTTCCACAATTACGATCTTCCAAATAGCTGACTTTGTTTAAAGACATGTTACTATTTTGAGTTGAACTCAAGAAAACAACCTTCTATTATTTAACCTCTCTTCTTCCAAATAGCAACAAAAATCTTATAGATGGCCTGTGTGTGGGAGAGAGCAAATAGAAGTATTCAACTTAAAAAATTCAAGGAATTCTTTTGTTTCATATGCTTTTAAAATTTTTATTTAAGGCTTCTTGCACAGTGTGTTTGCATCCTGAATGTCCTAGTACTGTGAAGGTCTATTGCGTGCAGACAGTGCTCAGCTTTCTTGTTATTGTATGAGATAACCGCTGTACAAAAATGAAACGAAAACTAGTGGAGAAAAGCTGTTAAAGAGTTATTAATGAATAAAAAATTATTGAATCTAGATTAAGTGTTAATCCAATGGTGAGGAAATTATTGGACCCCTTAGTGAACTACGAAAACTGCAAAGCAAATTTTACCTATTTAAAATCTGATCCTTTCACACCTGTTTTGTGCACTTATTTATAGCTCAAAATGAATGGCATTAAAATAGCTGGTTTTGCTGCTTATTTCAGCTCATCTGATTGGTTCCAACCTATACCATATGTAGGGCAGACAAGTATTCATAATCTTAAGAAAAATGCTGAGCTGGCTGGCCTACTTTAGAGCAAAACAGAGATCTGGACGCGTAATCACTTGTTATCCTTTCCAGTTGTAAACAGAGATACAAGAAGCAATACAGTCCTAATTTCCTGGTTCTGACTGTGTTTTAATAAGGACCTAGTCTTAATTTTCTTGATTGTTGAGGATAATCTTTTTGTTACGTGCTGAGCGTGATTTATGTACATTTAGATTTCAATTCTTAATATTGTTCTGCATTTATACTATTTTTGAACTTCACATGACTTCAGTTAGCCATATAAAAGTCTTTATTTTGAAGTCTCGAAAAAGGAAAGCCTTAGGCTGTTTATGGAAAGAGGAAAAAAAGAATAACAAATGGATTGTGCTGGATAAAAATATCTAGAGCTGTTATCTAGTGTCTTCTTGGAAAAGCCCAGTCATTGCGTTTCTGTATTTAAAAGAAATCAAAATAGCAATCCTTTTTTCTTTCTGTGCAGATTCTCTTCTTGTTCAGTTTCTTCTCAGGCACTTGCTGCTCTTCTAGGAAAACTAAACTGGACAGAAAGGATACACTTCATTTATCAGCATGAAAGCCATTCATTTTCATCAACACTAAAAATTGAAGAGAATTTTTACTTACAGTTAATGTAAATAGAGACAACTCCTTATTTTAGCCGAATTTGAGAATTTGTGTGGCTTGAATTTCACCATTGCCATAAAATTGTATTATGCAAATTATTAGATATATTTGTGTGTGTTTATTTAAAGAAGAAGAATACAATTTATCTGTCTTCAAATTTCTTTGGACTACTTCCAATAAAAGGAAAGGAACCATTCCCATGTTCTGAGATAAGATATTCAAAGTAGGGCCAGCTAGGAAACCTTCAGCACCGTATTTCCCGGCTGGTAGGCGTGCTGCATTGGTGGGAGGCGAGACCCTTACCGGGCTTGCACAGAGACGGGGAAGCTCCTGGCTGGAGCATCCCTGTACCTTTCTCCTGGAAGCCGTCCCAGCAAACGCAAGCAAGGAAGGGAGGGATGGAGGGAAGCTGAGTGCAGCGGGGAAGGAGCCGCACCTGGGCCCTGGGAGGAGCGATGAGCAGCACCTGCCTTAACTGGGGCAGCGAGGAGCCCTGCTGTCTCCAGTGTGGGGTGGCTGTGAGGAGCTTGGGAGCTGCTGCTCGAGAGGAGGGTTTTAGGTATGTCAACCGTAACACTGCAGTTTTATAAAAGTGTGTGGAAAGGGTTGCTCCTGTGGTTTGTCCCTGGTTACAGTTGGGCCATTGCTGGCTTTTTTTTTTTTTTGTAGCTGCTCTGGAAGGTGACAGAAGTCCTTGGAGGTGTCCTGGGTAGCACAGGCTTGGGGCTGAGCTCTGAATTCCCCTCACAAGCCTACCCTGGGCTGTGTGGTTGTTAAGCTGGTAGCAGAATTTACCTAAACCAAATCCAGGCAGCCTGAGCAGCAGTTCCTCCTTTGAGGAAAGGCTTTTATCCAGTGTACTTTGTTGCATGAGAACATATTCTGCTCCCTGTAACTGAGGCGAGAGTAACCCCGGGGTGTCTCAGGCTTACAGAGCACAAGTGCAGAAGAGATTTAATAGGCTGCAAGACGTGATTTTACAGTGTGTCGTGGGTAGGTGAATTGCAGTGTTGGAGTCGTGCGTTGTGAGGAATGGGCAGAAGAGAAAAGGGCTGGTTTTGTAACTTCTGGAGTTGTTTGGATAGCAGGTGGCGGAGGTGGTAGACCGAACAACTTCCTATCGAAGAACATCTAGGAAGCTAGAAAGGAAAATGCAATAAGGACTTAATTTAATTTCCTTGATTATTCCTTCCTTGTAGTTGAAGTAATTTTGGGGCATGAGCTCCAGAATTCCGAAGAAAGGTAGGAACTTTCATAGACACATGTGTGTCCCTCTGGTTCCTGAAACAAAATGAGGGCAGGGATGCTTTCCTGAGGGCCTGCTGCCTTTCGCCCCTCCAGTGGGAGGCCCAGCTCCTGGCAGTGCAGGACAAAGGAGCTTCCTTCTCTGGAGGCTTTGCCAGCATGTCTGCCTCGGGATGCAGAGGTATAATTTGACTCTCTAGTAAAATTTTGAGAGAAATCTTTCATAAATGTGATTGTTAGTCCCTGAAAGGGCTCCCAAAGAGTCCAAAGGGTATTGTGCTATTGTGAAGAGGATGGCATGGGAAGTAGAGACTTTGTGCTCCTCACTGGGAAGGTGAGGTCGAAGCTGTGGGGCAGGGCCCCTGTGTGTGTATTTCTAGGACGGAGCTGGCTTTGTAGCTTTGGTTCCATAGAAAATGGTATTGATAACTGTGTGTGGTGGTGGTTTTTTTGTTTTGTTTTCTTTTCTTTCCTTCTCTTTATTTTGCTCAACGCTGGTTGTATCTCATGTGCTTAATCATATAGCTTGATATAGTAGAAATCATAGTTGCAAATATGATGCTTCCTTTTTTGATTTCTCTGCTTTCACTTGTGTGTCACCTTATCCGATAATTTGAGGTACAATGCTCTTACAGAATCACTATAAGCCTTGGAGTATGGTTTGACTCTTTTTAGTTTGTGTGAGCAAATTTCACAAGGGAGGTGAAGGAAAGTCGACTGAGACTGGATGGAGAGAGTTGCCATTTGGAATCTGAGGGGGGAGTGTGGGAGTTTACCCCCCCCCCTGCTTCTGTTACAGTTATGATAGAAAAATACTGCAGGAAAACTTATAATGAAAAGGAAGCTTCCAACACATGAGCTGCTTTTTGTAAAATGCTATCAGTTATGTCGGGACAGAGGCATATGGTGTCTGGAATATTTTCTTTCCACTGATTGGATTTATTTTATGTAGCAAGAAGCTTTCCAACTCACTAACAGATTCTATTTTGATTCTTTTTTTAACTTGCTTTGTCATAGCATGAAACTTGTCACAAGCTATTTATGAAGCCTGAGGTAGGGTGCTATTGTGCTTGATACTTTGACCTTTCCTTGATTAAAATGCATAGATGTATTTGGGGTTGGTATGGGGAAATGGATAACATGGAAGGTTAAGACTATTTTAACACAAAATTAAATGTGGTCTTTGTGCGAGGATGGGGATGGTACCTCCCCTGGAAGGTTGTAAGACTACTGCAAGTGCACATTTTGTATTTGTATCTATGAATATGGCAGATAGGTGAGAACATATTGCATTTAATTTTCTGCGATGAAGAAAGAAGAGAAAAATGCTCATACCTAATCTAAATGTGTGTGCTCCTGCTAAAAATAGCGAAATGATTACGTTTTTTATTCTTAAAAGCTAAAAAGAAGCTACCTGTCTATTTAGGAACAATGTTGCCACCTTATGAAATAGACTGCGTTTTGATATATCTTAAATGTTCCAGTATCAATTTTTCTGTCTTTTTTTTTTTGTGTGTGTGTTGGTACAGGTTTTTTGTGTGGTGGTGGTGTTGTTGTTTGTTTTTTAAACTGTGCTCCTAAAGCCATTTTGTACATGAAATGCGTTGCCCTAAGCCCTGGATGGAGAGATGAGAGTGGTGTTGCTCTGGATGTCATCATTACCTCTCCTCCAGGGGTAAGGGAGAGCAGTGAAGTAGAACCGCGGATGGTTGCACGCGGTTCCTCGCAGGTGTGGGAGGCGGGTGGGTACGCGTGGGGGTGAAGGCGTGTGGTTGCTGTAAAACGCGGTAAGTGGGCAGCGGGAGTGGGTATTCGGGACTGATGAGGATGGAGTCCGACTTAGTCGTGAGCCAGTGACTATGGGTGAGGAACAGAAGCGGTGAGGCGCCTTGAAAATGAGGGCGAGCTGCTGAGAGGCTGATGCGGTAGAGGAAGGAGAGGTGGATTTTGTGGGAGCAGATGAGAAGCTGTTTGTCTGGAGGCCTGTGCCATCAGAGCATTTCTCATGGGAAAACAGAGTGAAATCTTTAAATGGCCATAGCATTGGTTCTAAGCGTCTCAGGGATCAGTAGTATTGCCTTCTTTTTGGTGAATTATAAAGTTGTTTCTGTTTTAATGCCTGTACAAGGAAACAAAGTTAACTTTAGCTCCGCATGTTTTGAATTAACTTTCCTCCCAAAATAACTGCACTCCTCAGCTGAGGATACAAGTTAGCTGCTTCTGCTTGTCTTTGCAATACTGTGCAAAGCAAAAAAACATTTAGGTAAGTGGTTCAGGAATTGCATACCTTGTTTTGAGATCATCTCAGAGGTGAGACTTTCTGTGGCTGCTCGTTTGCTTATCTTTCAGAATTTGCAAATGGGTTTTTGGTTGGTATCAGCGTTGCTCTGTGCATATGCTTTGAAAATAACAGAAGTTCTGGTGGCTCCGGAACGCCTAAGAAGGTACCCTGGGTTATGCAGTGGGCACTGAGGTATATCTAAGCAAGCCGCTGCTTTTTTGCAGGCCGGTGTCGTGCCACGCAGGGTGTTAATCTAGGCCCGTAAGCGACTTTGGCTGTGTAATGGTGCTATTGGACTTGACCTGCGAAGTGTTGCTTCCCAGCTGAGCTTGTGTGTGATGTGGCTTCAGCTCTGCTGGTGCTGGAGGTGACCTGAGCAGGCATCAGCTCAGGGACCTCTTCCCGGGGCTCCCTTGTGGGGTGTGAACATGGACTCAGTTGTGCTTCGTAGAGAGGTTGTTGTTTAACAGCTTTCTGCTTCGGGTGTTGGTGTGCTGGTTTTGCCTGGGATAGAGTTAGTTTTCTTCATAGTGGCTAGTATGGGGATGTGTTTTGGATTTGTGCTGAAAACAGTGTTGATAACACGGGGATATTTTTATTGCTGAGCAGTGCTTACACACAGTCAAGGCCTTCTCTGCTCCTCCCACCACCCACCAGCGAGCAGGCTGGGGGTGCACAAGAAGTTGAGAGGGGGCACAGCTGGGGCAGCTGACCCCAACTGACTGAAGGGATATTCCATACCATATGGCGTCGTGCTCAGCTTATAAAGCTGGGGGAAGAAGAAGGAAAGGGGGGATGTTTGGAGTGATGGCATCTGTCTTCCCCAGTAACCGTTACGTGTGATGGAGCCCTGCTTCCCTGGAGATGGCTGAACACCTGCCTGCCCATGGGGAGTGGTGAATGAATTCCTTGGTTTGCTTTGCTTCTGTGTGTGGCTTTTGCTTTGCCTGTTAAACTGTCTTTATCTCAACCCACGAGTTTTCTCACTTTTACCCTTCTGATTCTCTGCCCCCGTCCCACTGGAGGGGAGTGAGTGAGCGGCTGCGTGGGGCTCAGTTGCTGGCTGGGATTAAACTGCAAAGGTGTTGGAAGAGACACCCTTCCCCTTACAGAAGGTGCATAGCCTTATTGGTAAAAATCAGAGGAGAAGATAGATGATGAAAGGTGTGCTACCTTTGGGGCCTAAGTTTGCCATATTCAAAAGTTTTATGATGCAATATAGGCAGTAGCTTTATTCATTCAAGCTCTTGGGCTGGACCTGCGGTGCATGTTTAGGCATGGGTCCCTACTGAAAAACAGACACCGGAAGAAAGGGTAGTTTTGGTTCACAACTTCATGTTTTCAGTGCCTTGCTTTTTTTGCTTATTGAAATTCATTACGCTTGCAAAACAAGGAATGAAAGAAATGTGATTCTAAACCCAAAAGGTTGTTCTTTATCATGTCAATGTCTTTCAACTTCAGGATTTGTATACATTATTGTTATAGTCTTAAATCTATGTATTATGTGGCTTTATCAGTTTAAAGCTATCCTTCTGCGTATGGTTAAAATCTGTGTCCTAGATCATGGCTTGGTTTATTAGATTTGGAGTAGCTGCCATTTCTTCTTCTCAAATAGCTGCTTTTCTGTGGTATCAACACCTGATGTTTGAATATTATCATCCATCTTCAGAAGACTTTGATGCATGAGCACTTCTAGCCTAATTTAAGGGATGATTTGAATGCATTGTGAAAAACTTTGTTTAAATTGAGATAAAAGTTGAGTGATTATTGCTTTTAAAGCATAAATGGAAGAACAGCTTATGAAAACAAATTAGCTGTCCCTGTAAAAATCTATATTGTCAACTCAGTTACTCTCTATACATCAGCTATTGGAGTTTAGCTAGTGAAGGTTTGATGTATATCTCC
>NW_010522549.1:9362-22665 GCF_000687285.1 Phaethon lepturus
AATTCCAGCACTTGGTCAGTGGAGGAAGTGGGCTATAACCTGGTATATGTTCATGACAGCAGTTCACCTAGTAATAGGACTGAAAAGGGAGTTTTAAAGGCAACAATAAGAGAAAGTTGTTCCCTCTTCCTTCTCCCCAAAGAAATGAACGGATGTAGTGGGTTGATCCTGGGTGGATGTCAGGTGCCCACCAACCTGCTCTATCAGCCCCCCTCCCCAGCTGGATAGGGGAGAGAAAATATAACAAAAGGCTCATGGGTCAAGATAAGGACAGGGGTGTCACTCAGTAATTACTGTCACGGGCAAAACAGACTTGACTTGGGGAAATTAAATTAATTTATTGCCAATCAAAATCAAAGTAGGATAATGAGAAATAAAACCAAATCTTAAAACACCTTCTCCCCCCGGCTCCTTCTTTCCCAGGCTCAACTTCACTCCTGGCTTCTCTACCTCTTCCCCTCAAGCAGCACAGGGGGATGGGGAATGGGGGTTGCTGTCAGTTCATCACACGTTGTCTCTGCTGCTCCTTCCTCCTCACTCTCCAGGAGACAGTCCTCCACAAACTTCGCCAATGTGAGTCCTTCCCACAGGCTGCAGTTCATCATGAGCTGCTCCAGTGTGGGCCCTTTCCACAGGGTGCCGTCCTTCAGGAACAGACTGCTCCAGCGTAGGTCCCCCACGGGGTCACAAGTCCTGCCAACAAACCTGCTCCAGCTGGGGCTCCTCTCTCCACAGGTCCTGCCAGGAGCCTGCTCCAGTGTGGGCTTCCCACAGGGTCACAGTCTCCACTGGAGTGCATCTACCTGCTCTGGTGTGGGGTCCTCTCTCAGCTCCAGCGTGGAGCTCCATGGGCTGCAGAGGGCTCGCCGGCCTCACCATGGTCTTCACCATGGGCTGCCAGGGAATCTCTGCTCTGGTGCCTAGAGCACCTCCTGCCCCTCCTTCTTCACTGACCTGGGTGTCTGCAGAGTTATTTTTCTCACATGTTCTCAATCTTCTCTCCAGCTGCTGTCACCTTTCTTAAATCTGTTATCCCAGAGGTGCTACCACCATCACTGACTGGCTTGACCTTGGCCAGCGGCAAGACCATCCTGGAGCAGGCTGGCATTGGCTCTATCAGACATGGAGGAAGCTTCTATCAACTTCTCACAGAAGCCACCCCTGTAGCTCCCCGCTACCAAAACCTTGTCATGCAAACCCAATACAGCAGACAATTTGCCTTAATGTCCATTGAGATTGTTTTTGGACCACACAATGCATCTAGATGCAAGGCTAATTAGATGCTAGTTTGTTTTAAATGTCTTATTTAAACTCATACTTAATACCTTGTATGTATTTTAGTGTATAGTAGCTTAAAACTAATACCTGAAATATTTTCATTAGCTTGAGTTGTCCAGTGCACTATTTTTTAGCCACCAACATTTGAGCTGCTATTTCTAAATCCATTCATCTAGGCTGATTTTCAGCAGAGCCAAAATTGTTATTTTGCTATGTAGTAGCTATTGACTTCAGTGGTAATATGGACCACAGAGGTTTTTGGAAAAACAAGTCAGACATCAGGGCCTCTGTGTGTGTGTATACACATACATTACATGCTTCTATTTTAGATATAAAAAAAATATGTATATACGGACATGTACACATGCACACTGTACAATCCAAAGTGGTGCTGAGGCAGCTTCATGAAGGAGTTGGGTGGTTTTTCCCCCTCTCTTTTAAGCAGTGTCTAGAGTATTCCCAAACCTTGCTTCTATTGCCTTGTGTCGGTGGTCTTCTGTGCTGTGTTCCCTTTTTCTTTTGTTTTTCAGCTACTCAAAATGAAATATGTGCATTGTTCCAATTTACCAGTTTGTTTCTTAAAATACATTCTGCATGTAACTTTTGATCAGTGAAACATATAATGGAAAACTGTCTATTGAATTAGTTGTGATCAGGCGTATACTGAAATAATTCAGTGTAATTGCTTGTAAAACACTATCTCAATCTCAGGCAACTGCTCACTCCCCTTCCCCCCAACCCCAAAAGACACCACTGAGAAGCAACAAGGCATCTCTGAAGTGGAGCTATGACAAGCACTAAAAAAAAGAGTTTTTTCAACTGGTAATCAATCTGGCTTAACCTTTTTATGTGTCTATGTATAAATGTATGTACACACCTATACATGTTGGTTTGATGGAATTAATTGCTTTAAATTATGCACAGTGTAATACTTGAAGTGACTAGAGGAGATTTTTTTATCTTGTTTTAACATCTTCAGTAAGAATTGTTTTGAATGCCACCAAAGCTATGCGTGGAATGTTACTTGTTGTGGACTCCATGCAAGGTAGATGTATTTGTAACTCTGAGACAAGTGAAAGGATGTTTGCAAAGGAAGACCAGAACCATTGCCAGACTGATTTCTCTGCGTTTATGAATGCAAAGAAATCAATGTACTGCTTTGACCTTGAATTAAGTGTTGCAGTTGAACTAGTTTTTTGCCCTGAACACTGTTGCAAAAGGCAGTTAAGTTAGGATTTGATGGATCAGAGTGAGAACAGGACAGAAAAGAGGCAGAATAAGAATTCTTCTGCGGACTTGTGTGCTTGAAGCTGTTGCCCTGGATTATGCCTTTGAGCCTTTTCTCAGTGTGTTGCTGCAGTCCTGTGAAGCACAGCTGGGCTGTCCGATAACTGGGCAGCAGAGCACATTCTAGGCATGGAGAAATGCATTATTATAAATAAGGATTTGCAGACAGATTGTAGTCTTGTAGATAGCTTCTGAATGTGAAGGGGAGGAGAGCTCTCTGGTTTGTTGCTCTGCTTCATCAGAAATGGTGTATCTGAATGCTTCCAGGCTGGAGAGAGCTATGAAGTAGACCCTGTTATTTCAGGTCAGTACCTGGATTGACTTCTTGGCAAAAACTTGTTGTGGATCATATACTGCCGTCACTGCAAAACACAGTAGGTGAAATAGGTTATCTCTAGTTCTGCTCAGGTAAGATCAGTTTCTTCTACGAAAAACGAAAAGGGAATCTCTGCGGAGAGGCAGGGGTTGAATGTAGTATAATAACCACTTGCCAGAAAGATACTTGATGAGTAGTTAGCTTTTGAGGGAGATGCAGCCACTTAACATGTCTTTCTAAAGAGAACCAGGGTGCATATTGAAGATTATTGGCATATCTGTTGGACGACAAATGTCATATGTGTTTTTAGTGAATTTTTACTTGATCTGCCTCTTGTCTCTGTATTCAAAGATGAGAGAGAGACTTGGAGGAATATTGCCACGAACAGCTGATACCTGCGTTTGGGTGTAGGGCCATACTTGCTGTGTAGCAGAGCTGGCAAAATCTATAGGCATTACTGGCTCTCTTATTTTTGTTTTCCCAAGAGGGAAGAAGAACAAACAATTCATTAAGCATAATAGAATATTTAACTTCTCTTATAATTTTTGTATGGTTCTTGTCCTGTCTTAGTTCTCCAATTCTCAGATTTAGAATTGTTACGGTAGCTGCACTTGCCTTATTATTTTATGTTGAAATTGAACTAAGTAGAAATTGTATTTGAACAAATTCACCATAAGAATTTTGAATTGGTTTAATATTAATGTAAAAATGAAATCTCATACTTCGAGGGTCAAAATCTTTCATTTGGGGAAAATCATCAGTAGAGAAGCTCTCTGTATCTTTAACTGAAATGCTCTGTAATTTATGCTTGATTCTTCTGCTAGGTTAATGTTAATTAGTTTAACATATCACTCATAAAAGATGTCATAGTTGAGTCATTGTGTAGGTAACAAATCTTGCACTGGCTGGCAATGAAGAAATACTACCTCTATTGAAACCCCCACTTAAACTGTGGAGTCACTAAGAACTTAGGACATTTTGCAGTCCTCCAGCTTAATGTATTTTAATGTTTTCAGTGGTGTGAGGTTTTTTTTCTTGTGGGTGTGTGTGTGGGATGAGCAAGTGAGGCAGAGATTTCAGATTACGCAGTACAGTATATAGTGTAGCCTGTGCCAAGTGAGAAACCTGGTAGAAATGCTGGCTCAGGCTGGAGTTAGGGTTGCATACTGTAACACCGATTTAACCTTAAAAAAAAAAAAATCAAAAAAATCTGTCCAGTGTTGAGTTACCCAAAGAAAGCATGTATAAACAGTGGTAAAAAACTCAAATCTTATATTCAGAACCCAAGTAATTTGATATTAACAATGCAGCTAAATATTTACAAGTATGCATGCTTGTAACTAGCTAAGTAGTTTCATCCATTTCTGCCCTGAGAGAAGCATTAGAGCTAGGCCTGTAGTGGAAGACAAACTTCGTTTGTAATTGTGGAGTGGTTAGTGTGACTGCATAATCTTTTTTTTTTTTTTTGGTGGTTGTTTTTTTTGTTTGTTTTTCCAAAATAATCCCCCAGCCTCTCAGAGGAGGTGATACTTGTGGTGCTGCCAACACAGCTGTGAGCCTGGGCTGAGCCTTGGCATCCTGCTCGGTTGTTTCAGGTGTTCCAGGGTACAGGACGGGCAAGGCAAGCTAGTCTGATCAGACCTCTAACCGAAAGATGCTGCCCACTTTTATTTATTTAAGCCATCAGCATCTGAACGGCGACAAGGAACTGAGTAAACGTTTGGGAGTGCTGTTTTCTCTGCCTCAGGAAGCCTGGGTGAGTGGAAGGTCTCAGGTCTTGGGGGTTGGTGGAATTTCACTTGAACAGCACAGGCAGGCAAGGTCAAGAGACAAGGACTGCATCAGAAATATTAATGTGAACATGTTTAAACCTTCTCTGTTGCTAAAGGCCATAAGGACTTACATGTCACAGGAGCAAGGCAGTCTCGCCAGCACGTGGCAGAGAACATCTGAAACGTTGGAGGGCACCCACCAGTGCATCTCAGAATTCATAAATAACCAAACAGATATGTTTGCAAATTTGTGTGTGTGCTTCCCTGTGAAGCAGATTACTGTAGCTTTGTGGCCAGGTAAACATGATGAGGTTAATCTGAGAAAAGAATAAATAGAATGTAATAAAATGCAAGTGAACAGCCAACATGTTCTGTCATCTCGCAGACTGAACATTGGAAGAAACTAGGTTACCTCTTTAATCTTTTTAAGTACCCTGCTAAATTCAGTGTTTCAGATCCGAGAAAGGGCAGCTTTGCAGCAGGTGGAGCTGGCAGAAGAGCAGGAGTGTTCTTCTGCCTCCTTTCTAACTGCCTGAGCCTTTAAGTTCCTTTGGACTACTCGTACTTCTGTACCCCAGTAGAAAGTGGAGCTGATGATTATTTGTTTTAGTGTGAAGATTCAAGGAAGTTTTGTCAAAGAATCGTACATTTTTATGAACATCCTGCTTTACTGCTCATAGCACTGGTCTATTTGAGTGTCTCGGCATAGTTAAGTGAAGACATAAGATAACTATCCCTTTGAAGTGGCTACAATCTTCAATGTTCCATACTGATCTTTTAACGAGATACTCGCTATTGTGTATGTAACCATGAACATTAAGTTTTCCATTACTGGAGGAGACCTCTTTCTATGAACAGGTTGCTCTTAAGGTGCTGTTTTCCCAAGATGGCTTTACTTTTAGCTTCCTTAGCCATTTGCTCATTCATTCATTTGCAGTTATAAATTCTGGTTACCACAGGAGTTGAAAAATTGTAGCAAACAAGCAGCTTCTTTCTGAATTTGCTTTTCACCTTTCTCACCTTGGATTTGCATTAAGCTTTCAGACTTCCTTTAATTTTAACCATGAAAACTGAATATATTACAGTAATTTTATTAACATCAAAAGGCTTCAAATTGTTCACGTGTAGCTCTTAAATTTCATAAAGCAGCAGTTTAAGACTTTGAAATTCTTAACAGATGCTCAGCTATGTTCTCAGTATTTGAGCTTAAAGCAGAAAGAATTTAACTCAACTATAATAATGTAAACCTTTCCCCTTTGCTTTGCATAATTAAATATTTTCGTTTGCATAGCACAGAAGTTTAACATTCCAAATAGGGTAGATAAGCAGAAGAAAAAGGCGAAGATGCATCTTTGCATGCAGAGTAGTAATGCACTTGCTGGTAATCTTACTGTGCTTATTAATAATAACTTTAACTAGAAATCCATATGTAAATTCCTGTAAATATGGATTGCATTTAATGTGTGATTACTTTTTTTTTTTAAATTGGGTACATGTCTTGAAACACTCAGTAAAGTACATTAGAACTAGGGCAGGAATATATTAACTTTGGTATCTTCTTTTACTTCTTGCTTTAAAATAGTAATTAGCGGAACAGGTCTGGGGAAAATTAAGGTTTCTGTTTATTTGTTTGGCCAGTTTATGTGGATGCAAGAGATGGCTTGAGTGTGCTGTGTGGAAGCCTGTGACCCTGTATGTCTCTGACTTACAGCTGCTGTAGGATAAACGATGCTGGAGGTGGTTACGGCCATCACTTTGAGAAATGCTGTGTATCAGATTCACCAGCCTGCTGTCAGAGTAGTATCTCTGTCATATGATGTGAAGCATCAGGTGTTTTGGGGGCTACAAAATAGACCCAAGATCTGCAAATAAACATCTGTGTTACTTTAAACTACTGCTGTTTGTAAAGTCCATATCAGCAAAATGTATCAAACTGAAATGAATCTTTGCTATGATTTTGAAGAAATTTAGTGCAACTTTTGCTGGCTAGTTTAATGTCACGCTTGAATCTTCTCGGAAGTGGGAGGATCAGTGATATTCCCGTATAATAAAAGTAAGGACTTCTGATGCTTAGGTTCCTAAATTCTTAAATTATGTAATATATTACAGAATACATCAAACAACATGTGATTAAATACACATGTATAAAGTAAGAGAAAAATGCATTTTTTTTTTATATAGTGCCTTTTTGTTTGCTGACCTGGTGAAGTTTGGGGGTATGTGTCTTGGTTTGGTTGAATGTCATACATCAAAGCAGTTTGGAGGGTTGTTTTTTTACATTTATTACATGTTTCAAATCTCAAATTCTAGGTGCCAATACATAGGATACTTACAGAATTCTATATGCTAGTATTAAGACAGGATGTATTTTTTGACAAAGCTTAGGTTACGTTAAACACTATTTTCAGCATATGGATTTTATGACATATATTAAAACACAAAATAAAGTGGAAATCCAAGCAAAAGGAAAAGTACCTCTGTGTGTGTATGTGTACGCATGCATTGTGGGGCGGGGGAAGGGGGCAGGGGACCTTAAAGTAAGTTGGTGTATTTATCTTTGGCCTTTTATTCACATTTTCTGCAGGGATCCTTAGCTGATGAGCTTTGGGAGATGGTTTCAGTGGTACTTATCTTTCTGGGTTTTTTTGTCAATTGTCTGGGTTTCTTCCATTTGCAAATAGATTGCCTAGTGCACTATAGAAACCTTTGTCATCTTTTTTTTTGCCTTGTTTGATGTGGGTGAAGATAAGAGAGCAGGTTGTAAGTGAAATAGAATGAAAATTTAACTTCCAATGCAGCTAAACTTTATGTTCTAAATCATCTTCTGATGGCCATCCTTTTAATATAATGAGTGGCTGTTTGCTAAATATTCTAAGAGTGTAGGTTACTTAAAGAACAAGTGAAGCTACAAAGTTATAATTAATTTTGGTTTTCATATGATCCCAAAAGCTTGTAACAATACGTGTGCTCTTGTCCTCTTTTCTTTTGCCTTTAACACTGATCATCAGAACATGTAAGTGCTCCCCAAAAAATTTGCTGGCACCTCTGAGCACCTTAAAGGTAACTTTACCAGTAGAAATGCAACTGGAGGTTGAGTGTGGTGTTTTCTTAATTTTTATTATTGCTCTTTTTCCTTTAGCTGTTAGGTATTTTGCCAGTTCTCTGTTCCATTTTGGCTTCATTAGACCTGTACTACATCTCTGAAGGGTCATGAGAAGTTTGCATTATGAAGTAGCTGCTTAGCTCAGGAAATTGTAGTATTCTCTCGATTTTTGCGATGTTCTGATGCTTAGGAGAAAAATGGGTTTGTTTTGGTTTATAGTGAGTTAAGTGTAGTGAGTGTTTTGGAGAAGTGTCAGTGTTGTAGTCAGATTAGGTAAACTGTTTTCGTATATGAGGAGTAAACATGGTTCTGTGTTTTTTGGTTTCTTAATTGGATGTCTTAGGGGTGTTGCCCTGCAGCTGGTTTTCTGTGTTATCACATTCTCTCTGGCTCCATTTCTGTTCATTTGCAACTGGATTTTACTATACTGAGGCCTCTGAGGTGAGGTAGGGAATTGTTTCAGTATATGAAGTTAGGCATTTATCTAACTGTCTAGGTGTATTGAGGTAGGATTTGGTTTCTTTTGGTAGTAAGAATCCCGTGCCGAGAGCTGTATGCCGAAGATGGGGAAATGCCTTTCTTGCTTACTGGATTTCCTTCACCATTAGCTTATGCTATGTGGCTTAATTTATTACAAAAGTAGTGTGTTGCTGCTTTACTAAGCTTTGCCCTCTCCCTTTTCCTATTCTTGACCTTGTCAAAGACTCTTATAGTAATTGTGTGCCCGTTTCTCACTTAGAAACTAAACAAAACCCCCCCCACCTGACGTTCTGAAAATAATATTGGAATATTAGGCCTGGGAGTCCCTGAAGTACAACCATTTCTTTGTGTGGTATGTGCATTTTTTCTCAGGTTTGTTTTTGTCCAAATGGTTAGGGAGTGCCTATGTATTTTCTGCTCCAAGTCATTAGTGATTTGTGGATGATTGGATCCAAGTCTAACTATTTTCTAATCTCTGGGGATTAGAATTCCTAGATGTTTTAACACCAGGGACTGCCATCGAAAACACAGTGAATAAGTGAGTCCTGCTTTATGTGCATTTAATTAATCCTAATGTTTGGGACTTGCCCAGATGTGTGAATTTAGTGGAACGAGTGCCCAAGGTGTTCAATAAGTTCTTATAATCTGGGTATTGGTCTTTGAGGGTTGGAGACTAGAATTGGGGTATCATCCACATAAAACATAGTTCTTCTGTGGGACCTATTTTAGTACTTGTTAGTGTGTCTCAGATCATGGCTCTGATGAGGTTGAAGAGGGGCTGGGTGAGCAGACACTCTTGCTCTGTTCTTGGTTGTGAGAAGTATGTGTGTGGGGGTTGGTTTGGTTGTTTTTGTTTGGTTTTTTTGGAGTGCAGTTTGAAAAACAGGCCCCTCCACAGCAGTTTAATCCAATTGAGAGACAATCAGTGTATCTCATTTTCCTAAGGACTCTGATGGGATAATCCCAGGTAACCCCATCATAAGCTCTTTTCAGCATCTGGCAATACCACTGATGAGTGCTGTGATACTGCAGGTGACTTGATTAGTTGCTTGAGGTTGCCTGGTCCAGGCCTGGACACAATAAATTTAACCCAATGTGTTTTCATAACTTTGAGTGCAAACTTATTCAACTTAAAAAAGGGGCAGTAGGGAGGGAAGCTTTGGCATGGACTGTGGTGGGACTTTGGCTGCACACTGGATTGCAGTATTACTGCAGTAGAGGAAGACCATGTTAGCAAATAGTTAAACTGGACACACCAGTCCATGGGACTGTGATTCTTGTGATAATGAATGTTGCAGTTTGAGACATGCTCAACTGATGGCGCGTATCCCTGGCTGGGTTATAGTGGACGTAGCTGTTCCTTTTCATGGCTGTAGGAAATGGGCATCCTTTCCCTGGGCGCGTTGTGGGGGTGGTGAGAAAGTTTGCTTTGCTTTCAGCACTGCCTAGGCTTTCCTGTGTTGCTTCTGTAGTTGGATCCTTTTTCATCTGGATGAGAAATGCTTCTGAAATGCAAGGCAATGAAGTCCCAGGAAGGACCTTCCCTCCACACCAGTTGTGCCAATAGGAACGTCATTTGGGGGTCTGTCTCTGTAGAGTATCTGGGCAGAGTGTTACATCCCTCTGGGGTTTTCCTCTCCTGCCTGTGTGGTGGGAATTTGATTTCTTCCTTCAGTTCTGATCATTTTGTTCTAAGAGGTAATAAACAGTCCTCTCTTGTGTATAATTTCTATGTGGGAGCTGTTTCATCATTATACCAGGATTTTTAGCTTCAGGTTGGGTACTTTGGCAGGGTCTAGATCTCAGCTTGTATGCTCTACAGTCAGGATTTCTGGGTGTTGTGGGTTGTGTTGGTTTTTTGGTTGTGTAATATCATTGTTGGAACTGGAATCCTTGAAGGTCTCTGTTTTGCTGTGAATGAAATCCACTTTGTGGATTTCAGTACCTGGGAGGAGCGAGGTATCAGTTCTCCCTACCTTTCCCTGTACTTTGGGAGGGGAAGTTTCAGTGAACATCTGCATTGGCTGGGGATTGCATTGTCTGCTCCACAGTAATCGTTACATGATTATTTGTGTCTATGGCTGCTCTGATGGTGTGAAGGTGAGAATGATATTAGCTCAGGGGCGGCAGGAATGGTGATACTTGGTCAAACAAGATTTTGTCTTCTTGGGGAAAAAATAACAACAAAAGCATTAGAACTTTATTTTGGTGGCACGTAAGGGTGCAACAGTATGCACAAAGAAATGACAATGTAATTGGTAGCTAAGGAGCTTTATTATAGGGGTTGTAAGTGGCTTGATTAAAGGCTGATATGCT
Organism: Phaethon lepturus; assembly: GCF_000687285.1. Classification (NCBI taxonomy): domain Eukaryota; kingdom Metazoa; phylum Chordata; class Aves; order Phaethontiformes; family Phaethontidae; genus Phaethon; species Phaethon lepturus. Next base: position 19,915 of record NW_010522549.1, read on the forward strand.
CAAGAACCTCACTGAGCTGTTGTGGGAGCTTCAGGAAGAGTGTGAAAACAGGGTGAGTTTGTATTTGTGCTTTCAGTTTCCAGTGATTTATGGCTTGTGAGCCTTGGACTTGTCTGAATGAAAGTGTCTTTGCAGTTAATAATCGTCTGAGGATTTTTATTCCCATCACTTTTTGAACCAAAGGGGACTGGTAGCATTCACTGCATCTGGTGGCACTGAATTCCACAGTGGACTTCGCATGAAGAAATCGACTTCTGCTTGGTTTGAACATGCTATGAGCAGGGTTGCTCCGATGCCCCTCTGCTGTGGTAACAGGGAAGGTAATTGTTTCCTGCCTGCTGGGATCCTGCAGAAGTCTGCATCGTCTCCCCTCAGTGCTCTCTTTAAAGAGGTTATGAGGCTAAAGGAGCCACGCTTACCTTTGATTATTTTGCCCTTCGTTCTGTGTTTTCTAGTACTATTGTGTTCTGTTGAGAGAAGAAACCAGGTTTATGTAGTGATACAGCTTTTTTTTTTCCTTCTGCATGCATTCCATAAAAATAATAATTGATAGTATTTTTTTCTCTTTTCCTTTTGGACTGCTACAGAGAATTAAACTGTCTATTAAAATAATCTATTTTTGCCCCCAAATTTTGTTCCTTACTGGTAGGACTCATGGCTGCCTATTTAAAGGGAATACTAGGTGTTCCCTGTCACCCTCCCACTCCACATCTATGTGTCTTATTGGTTTTTATTCAATTTTACCTATAACTTAAATTCTGTAGTCACTGAAGATGCTGAAAACCTTTCTTCAGAGGTTAAAGAAACACTCATCAGAATAAAGCTGAAAAGCTGTAGCCCATCCAGAGCTGTCCCAGCTGACAGTGCAGGCCAAAGAAGAGCTAGAAGGGCTCATTCTTCTGGGAGTCAGATAGCAAGTATGAGAATCAGTAGAGTAGGGATATTCTGTCCTTGTTGTAGGCTAACAATACAGAAACTGTTTTCTGTATCTAGTATAACTAAATAAAAAGCAATATTTTTTACCTCTTACTAAGAGGTATCGGTGTAACAGAGGATTTTAAGCAGATCTTCCGATTATTGCATCATTAACATTTTGACAAGTATTTGTAGCAGAAACTTAGCACGTGTCTTTTTGCATGTTTGCTGCTGCATTTTTATTTAAAAAAAAGTTATTTCTGTGACAGCCATAGATTTATTTTTGGCTCCTGACTGTTTCACAGAAAAAATGCAAAATAACTCATGATACAATCAACCTAAATCTTTCATGTAGATTATATATCCTGAGGATGAGGAAAAAAGAAAGCAACTAGATGCTTCAAGTGCATTTGAGAAGAGTTAGTGGTGCTGTCCTAAAGCTGTGCCAAAGATAATGAAAATACCTTATTTCTTCTCTGTTAGCTGAGCAAGATGCATAGGTACAGCACAGTAAGACGGACGCTGCTGTCGCTGTTCCTGGATACAGGCTTGACAGACATGGAAAGGTTCGGGGATTAACAGGAACTGTGGTGTGGCAGCTGAGAAGAGAGGCATTACGAACAGGGAACGTCCCCTTGTGTATTACAGATACTGGAAGTATTTTTATTGTCATCTTTCAGTGCATGATTTGCAAATTGCATAGAGACCTGGGTGTTACCTGGTAGTTGCAGATATGCTTTCTATGATTCATGACCAAATAAAAGAAAAAAAAAAAAAAATCAGTCAAGTTGTATGTTCTACTCTGTTTAAAAATGAAACCAAATATTGCACCTCTGGTTTGGTTAAATGTGGATTTCAATCACTAGGGCTTCTTCAGAGTTATACAGAGGGCAGCCAGCAGTGTATTCCTATCCTATACTACCAATTTAACTATCTCCATTCTAGGCAGGATTTTGATTAAAGGCATTTACATTGTGATTCTTAAGATGTTAAACTTTTTGAAGAAGGCGTATGACAGCCACTTAAGATCAAAAAGATAAGAGGCGGATCAGAACTCCTCTAAACCAGTCCCTGAGGAATGGGGTGGCTGAAGTAGCTAATTAACTCTTCTTGCCTATCCCAGAACTAAAACGCAAATCATGCCAAAGAGCCCATCTTGGTTGTATAGGGAAAAACTGAGACCTTTGCTCAAAGTAGGCATGAATTAGTTAAATTGGTGTTGCTAAAAATGTTTTTCCCCTGTAGAAATGGTATAGCTGATGATAATGAGTATAAATGGTCTTACAAGTTCAGTGAACTTCAGGCACTGTGGATTTAAATATGTAATGAGTAGCCTTCAGTAGCCATGTCTAATGGGTTGGTGCATCTGTGTCAAAATTAGAAAATATCTGTTAAAAAGGATGTGGAATCAGATTGATCTATATTAGTCATGCTATATTATTGAACAGCATCAACAGTGCATGGGTGGTTACCTGCTGAGACTCCTTTCAAGAAATGGCAGAAAAAAGCCTGTCGGCACTGTTAGAAACTGAGGCCAGTCACCAGGGGCTTGTAGATGTGCAAAGAGAAAAGCAAGGCAAAACAAAAATCAGGTTCTTGGGTGTTTCCACTGCATGATGAAAATGATACTTTGCCTGGCTATAAACAGAAACTTTGGTTTCCAGGATGCAACATGGGGGTCTTATAAGACTATTGTGTTAGATGTGTGTACCAATTCAGGAAAATAGGCATCACCTCTCCAAATCCTAAAACGGCAGGAGAGAGAGAGCACTTAATTCAGTTATTTTCCCCAAGAAGGACTTGGGGAATAACTGTAACAACTTGGCAAGGGAAAGA
>NW_010522549.1:22696-34088 GCF_000687285.1 Phaethon lepturus
GTAGTACCTGTAATGCTGATCTTCTGTAGGAGGTGCAGGGGTCTGTTTATTACACAAGGCACCTCCAAAAATAAGCACTGGTTATCTGCTTAGAAGTACGGGAACCTGTCTGTCAGTGGTGATGGTTGAATATATGTGTTTGGCTTGAGAAGGCTGACGTGGGGAACTGTACTGCCTTTGGCACGAACTTCTGAGAATTAGTGATGTTTTGCAGCGCTAGTAGAGCAGTGTGCCTGATAGCAGAGTTAGCGTGCCTGGTATTTCTTTTCTGTCAAGCAGGTTCTTGAATGTCAAGCCCTTTTTCCTCTGTTGGACATTCTTTAGTTTGTGTGAGTGAGGCTGCAATGGCCCCACAGGCATCATCCTCTGGCACCTGCTTTGCAAATTCCACGTGCACAGTTTATTTGGCGTGAGCTGCAAAACTGGGCTAACTTGTAAAGAAATGTGTTGAGTACCAGGAATCATTTGCACAGGTATTTAGTTTCTACACCTTCTAGTCACTGAGCAAGGGGAGCAAAATCTCTCTGGCTTGTGTTACACTGGGGTTTGGGTTGCTAGAAAAATGCCTCTGTTCTAAGTTGAGGGATTTTGGAAGAACAGTTTATCTATGCTTGTTGTGCTGTGTTGTGGTTTTTTTTGTGTTTTCTTCCCCCCCCCCCAATGGAAGACCAAGTAGCAAGCACGTGGCCCTTTTGCCATAGCCCTTGGCACCCAGTGTAAATGGCATACACCAGGCTATCTGTGCTGGGGATCTGCCGGAGAGAAGTGGCTGCATTCAAAATTCTCGTTAGGGAAAGTGATGGATGGCTTTGCTGCAAGCTGCCCTTGCTCCTTCAGAGTGAGCCTGGGAAGGAGAGGGCTTTGGGGAAGCTGTCAGCACTTGATAGCTGTACAGAACCTCTGTGTGCTGGATCACTGGAGCAAAGCTGAAAGGAGAAAATGAGAATAATCTGGAGCCCTGCCTGCTCAAACAGCACCTGCCAAACTTGCTGAAACGCAGGTACTACCAAACCTGTCTGATGAATTGTGTCTTGTCCGTGGTATCAGATGGGAATTGAATACTGCATAAATATCAGATCTTTTCTTGTTCAGTGAATATTAAAGAATGATTCCTCTTGTGTTGAATAAAGGATAATCTGTTGATAACAGTCTTTTTGAATCCGAAGATATCAGGACTGCCACTTTGAAAAGGTGTTGTTTCCTAAGAAACAGATCAATTGAGAGAATAACATTTTTTAATTTGTCTTCAGTGAAGAAATGCAGAGATATTAGTTGAGCATTTTAAAAAAATGTATTTCTTGAGAGAGTCATAGTTCATTTCTCTATCCAGTTAAAAGTACCTAGTGAAGACTTATGTTCGTCTTTAAAAGTACATAATATTTTTTTTTAAAGGAGTCCAAATCAGTTATTTTTAATAGTAGTGACATACTGGCTGACTGGTGTGTTCTGGTCCAGCGTTTTAACACATGCATCACTACACTATCCTAGTAAGTACTTTCATCACTAGCTCTGTCTTTTCGTATTTATACAATGCTTTATTTCTCACCTTTGCAGTTAATGCTTAAATAATCTAGTAGGGTATTTCTATTTGTCATTCCTTCCCCTTGTCTGAGAAGAACAATATACTTTGCGAGCAAGTCCCTTTAAATTGAAATGAAGTCTGTCCTCTGTTTCCAGCACTAGTCTATATCTAGGTGGAGCCTTTACATATTGACATGTCTGAGATTGGAAATTATGACATGGCGTTATTAAGTTTACATCTTTACAGCTACATCTGGCACTTAAAGTGAAGATCATTCTTCTTCGATACGTATGAAGAATAAAATAGATCCTTTGGTATATAATAACTCTTGGGCAAAAATATGTATTTCTGGAGAATTTAGAAACGTGTTAATTTACTTGAGCTGAAAATAATGTAATTGTAAATAAGGGTCATTTAAGCTATTTAGAACATGAGCCAGACTTCTGGTTCCAAGTATTGTCTAACAAAATTACCTAGCCCAAACTGAGAAACTTTTTCTAAATTTAGCGGTCCTTATTGTGTGGTGTTCTTGCATGACGGGAAAAATTCCTCAGTAGAAGGTGAAGAAGTGTTTTAGCTCAGAGTTTGAAGGAGGAGTTAGTTCCTCTCTGAAGAACAGCTGTCATTTCATGTGGTTTCCACATGCCACAGTAATCCTGCTGTCACCTACTGCTCTGCCATAAAGGGAGGAGGCTTATTTTTTTTTAAATCACAGTGTGACTGTTTCAGTCTTGGTGCAACTGGCAGATCTCCTAGCTGCTTTTTAACCAGGTTAGGTGTTTAAATCGGCACTGGAAGAGCTGGTGGTGGCCGGGCTGGTGGAGGAGAGGAGGTGCCGGGCTGCAGCAGGCTGTGTGGTGCAGAGGGGGGCTGTCCTCCTGGGGAGCACGGGAGCCTTTAGAGCTGCTGCTACCCCTGAGCCTGGCCTGTGCCAGGCTCCACTCCTCTGCTCTGTGGTGGGAGTGGGGCCAGGATCGCCTGCCGGCGTTTCTTAGGCTATCTAATCTCGCCCTGAGGACTTCAGTGCTGCTCTGCTTGCCTTTCGAGTCCCGTTGCTGTACTGTGCTCTGCTGAGGGGCACCTCACAAGCTCAGCGGGAGGCTGGTCTGGGGGAGATTAAAGATGGGCAGCTGCCTGTGCCTGCGCCGGCTGGAGGTGAGCAGACCCTAGTTCCACATCACCTGTTTCCTCACTAATACATGAGCTGTAGGACCTAGAAAACAAATGCACTTCTCATTCTTTTCATTTGGTGATTATTTGTGCAGACCTTGAAATGAAATTCCTGCAGCGCAGCACGCGAAGCCTTTCCTCGTTCCCTTCCCCGCTGTTGTCCGTGGGCCTTTGGGTGGTTTTTTGTGATGGAGTAGCTGGAAGCCTGGTTTTACCATGTCTGGACACACACAATATACAACGGCTGTAGTGGAAATGGTCCCAATGGAGGATTTCAGTGTTAGGAGTGAAGTCAAGATACTCAGCGTGTTTGTGCTGTCATGGAGGTATGGGTGGGATGGTGTTCTCTGTTCTGGGTTCACCTTCTGTAGCGTGTAAATGCAGCTACTCCGCATTTTTGTCACTTCCGTTATTTTTCGTTTGCCAGTATCAAACCAGTGAAATGACAGTTTTGTTTCAATTACTGTCACTTTAGGAAAATATTTCTGCATGATAAAACAAAAAAGGCTAAGTTGGTGTAGGAGTAGGACGAAATGTTAAGTAGAGAAAGGGGATGAGGAATGATTTGCAATTTGTTTCCAAGGTTTGGGTGGTTTTTGTACAAGATAGTTGTGTAGGCTTCGTTTCTTCCCGTTTCTTTTCAATATCCAAATGCACTAAAAAAATCACAACAGTTGATTGTGTGAACAGGGAGGTAAAAGCTGTAAAATTTACTTACACTTTTATTTAGAGATGAAAATTAAATGTATTATTTATGAAGGCCCCTTTCTGGAAGACGGAGTTGATGAAAATATTTTTATTTTGAAAAAACATGTAATAGTTCAATATTTTCATGAAATAACATTAAGTTTAAAACTGACTGGAGAGGGAGGAATGAGCTTATTTAGGCTTGAAGAAATTAAAGTAAAAAAAAAAAAAATTTGCTGTTAAACTTCTAGAGAAAAATCTGCTTGTTGAGTAGTGGGAGGCTGCTAGATTTATGCCTGAGGTGTAAGCATTTGACAAAGGCAGTCTGCTCATACAGAGGGAATATTTTCTTTCCATTTACTTCAGTATAATAGCTATTCCATTCAAAATTTAGAGCAAATTGGAAAAGAAGACAGGAGAGCTTGTTTTTAATCTTCTGGGGTAAGACAGCAGCGTGTGTAGTAAGCGAAGATCTACTAATTCTAAACACTGCGGGACATGGTTACCAACAGAGTCAATCACATTCACTAAATATAAATAGAATTTCTGGCAAAGTGATGGAGTTACTGTGAGGATAATAATTAATTTCAAATTAAAATGTCTTGAAGGTCGCTAATATGAGAATTTTTTTGCTTAGTTATTTTCTGTAAGAATAAATACAAAGCAAGCCTGAATTTTTAAAATTGATGCAAATGATGATTAAAACTGTTTTAAAGTCCCTTGATTTAAATAATCTTAATGTGATCAAGGTAAGAGTCTATGAAGGGTATTTCCTTTTTATTTATTTTTATAAGTATTGGAAAAACATGACATAAGGCTATAGATAAGCACTAGTTCTTTCAGTGTCTTTAGCTTCCTTTTATCCTTTTCTCCTTGAAGTTAGAGACTGGTTTCAGTGAGTCCAGAGATTAACAAAATACGTGTCTTAAAGTCTGTATTTTGTAATTGCTTGTGGAAGCTTGTGAATTTAGTGGCATTAATAATACGGTAGGAGTTAAGGATCTGTACAAATATTTGAAGGGTATGAACAAAATTTCTTTCTCTTTGCTTAGAAAGAAATTTTTCTGTTGGGCAACACAGTGATGAATTTGGTGTCCAAATGTTCTTCTGAGGAATGAACTCTTTCTGTGTGTGTGTGGTTTTTCTTCACCTCTACTTTCTCAATAAAGAAATTTTTTTGTTTAGCAGCATTTTTATCTATGATTTTCAGTTAATGAGGTGTTTTCTTTTGAATGGCTGTTTAATTTTCTGTAGTTCAAAAACAGAAACAGCAAATAGGTGCCCATTTACAAGAAAACTTTTTTTAAAAAACAGAAGATTAAAAATTGCATTCTCCCAACAAAACCCCTAGAGGGTCTCTCTTTCTTGTCTTCTACTTTGCTCTCTTTTCCTTCCCTTCACAACCCAAAAGGTCAAAAAAATCAACACCCCCCTTCCCACCCCCAAATGAGAAGAGAAAACTTACACACCTTAATTCCTGAATCCCTTGCCTTGCTGCATGCTGGTAGACCTGTCCATGCAGTGGGGATAAGTATATCAAGACCCTAATTTTAGCAAAGTATTTAAATGTGTGGTTACATTCATTACTACTAAGGCCGATACTGAGGTTTAGATTTTTTCTGAATAAAAAACACTTTCCTGAATTGCAGTATGGGATGCAAAGTATCCGGCATTGGTCATAGCCGGTAGATGAATGTGTACTGTCCAGAGATTGTATTTCTGATACTCTACTGATTGCAAATGAGACTCTAACAGTTTGATATATACTTAAGTATTCATCAGACCCCAAAGAAGGGAACAAGGCAGTCATTTTCAGTACTTTTTGTTTTAAATAATTTTGTTTTGAATAGAGACAACAATAAGTTTGAAGGCTGGTAAACCTAACGTTGTTAGTAATTAGGCACATTCTTATGTGTGAGTCTAGATACAGCTAAAATGTTTCAGTGCTGTTGAAATGATAAAAATATTTGTTGGTAGCAAGTTAAACTGAAAACATCAAGTTGCTTTTTAGGTGACGAGTCGTCCCTCAATGGATTTTTCTTTATCACAAAGAAGTAATGAGAACCAGAGTAGGTTTAATGAAACACATGATAATCTACCAAGGAATCCTGTTTCTTGCATCTGTCTTATACAGGTATGGCCTGTGATGAATACAGATTCAAAATGTGATGCAGTGTCATACCCGGGGCCTGGCCTTCCTGTGCAGAAGGGTTTCCCCCTTAGCAAGGAAGATGACTATATTTCATAGTTCCTAGTTGATGCTTTGGGCTCTTGGCACAGTATTAGGGTAGCTTCTGGTCGGGTGACGTTTGGATGTGTCTGTTTTGCAAGAAAATATTTTGGCACCATGTTATGTGTGGTTCAGTCGAGCGGGAGAGCATGTGGGATGTGTAGTCTTCAAATGGAGATGCTGTAGGAGTATTTATTTTAATCAATTTTTAAATATGCATCATGGCTAAAAATACCTGCCTACTTCAGTAGAGTGAAGAAAAGCACTGTAAATACAAACGTAGGTGGTGTGAATGGCTGAGAGCTGGGTAAGTTTTGCTATAAGCTTCTAGGGGCTGTTTTTTGAGAAAGAATAAAAGTCGCATGTGAACAACAGGCCATAGAACCTATTTTTTATTGATATGTTTATGAACAGCTGGATTTGGGATGTAAAAGATAATGGACCAAGACTGTTTTGCTCACTGTCTTGGCTAAGGTCAGGAGCACTAACTGCACCATTCAGATCTGACTCGTTCTGTTTGGTTGTGCTGAATACAATGAAACTACAAAGGCAGTTTTAAAACACGTGGCTACAAGTAACTTGTCAGTGTTTGGTGATGCAGAGTTGACATAAATCTCTACATCTGGAATGTGTGAACCCACGAGTATCTCCTGTTAATTATGCTGTTTGACATTTCCACAGCTAAATAAGAATGATGGTTAGTTATGAATCATATCTTGCCACGCTGAAATGCCAAGGTTCATTTTATTGCGATAGAGATTAAGGCCAGCAGAGTAGCAGTTATTCTCAGCATCAGAATTTTTGCTACTGCCGAACTGCTGATGCAGCATTTGCTTAGTATAAATGAACCTTTTGCACCTTTACAAAGTGCTTTAAATCTAGAAAAATTTATGCCTTATCAAAAGGTTAATCCTGACAAATTATTGTAAATTATCTCCTGTCTGTGCAGTGCAGGTGCAGTGAAACTAATTCTCTGCCATACAGTCCAGTGCCTATTTCAGAAGATTGGAGAGCGTCGCTGTAGGTGCTAGCGGCTCTGGGCGGGCTGGCAGGAGCAGCTGGGGGTTGATCTCGCAGCGTTCTTGCTGGGTCTCAAGTCTTTGACCATCAGCTACGCATGGGGTAACAAGCTTCCTTTCTGCATTTTGGATGGACTGTGTGCCAGCCTTGTTCCAGCGAAATATGGAAAATACCTGCTTAAATAACATCAAACTTCAGTGGTGTGGAAATGCTTCAAGGAATCGGGGCTTCAAGTTGTGTGGTTGGTGGTTGGGTTTTTTTTTGTGTGTGTTTTTTGGGGTTTTTTTGGAGGAGGGGGGTTGATCGGATAGGATTCACTTCCTGTCTGGGGTGCTGCATTCTTAATCCCACTATAGGGGGGAAAAAAATACCTTCTCTGAAGCGGTGAGTGCTGGGTAACCTTCCACCACCACCCACACACAAAAAAAAAAAAAAATCCAGTTTCAGGTGTTCGAGCACGGTGTGCTTAATCAACCTCATAGCTTAGGCTTAAGGAAGTTCATAAGCTCCAATACCCATCCTTTTTATTTCTGTTTTGACTGCAGAATTTTAACTGAAAACTATGTTTTAATCACAGTGTAAATTACTTCTGAAAAATGACTGTTTTTATGGTAGCTGCCGCGTAGCCGTAGGGGCACGCGAGCCTTCCGCCCAGGACGCCGCGCTTCCCCCCCTCACGTAAGCAGCTGCCGGGCTCCTGGGCGATGAGAGGGGTTAGCAAAGCGCAGTCCCTTCCTCCTGGGCTCTGTTCTGCATCATAGGTTGATGAAGCATTAAATAACGCTGAAACAAGGGTATCCACTCAGGAGTACGGCAACACAGGATTTATTTTTTTTTTTGGTGGTGTTAACACCTTTTGCAAGCGTGAGACCTGCTTGTTCTATAGCTCAGGAATGCGGGTATTGGCTGTCTGACAACTACTTTTCTCCCTTTTTTTCTTTCTTTTTGAGGCAAGAAAGGTGCGTGTAAGAGGCAAGTGTGACATGTTTTGACAAAAGCTTTGTTTTAACACCTTGCAGTCGGTAGGACCCACTGTGTGCCCAGCACAGGTCTGCCACACCGGCCCATGTAAACTGAGCTGTGGCCTCTGCTCTCCTCTACAACAGGCCCTTTTGAAGTGAAGGTGGGGTTCACTGCTCTTTCGCTACAGAAACAGTCAAGCCCCCATTTCCCCCCTTCCCAGAGAGTGCCTTACCCGCCCACTGTCGGGGTTTATTTTGGGGGAGTGGGGGTGGGGGGGGTGTGTGTGTGTCGTTTTGCTGAGGTGGTGCCAGCCTGCGAAAGGGAGGCCCTGCCATGGCGCAGGCCTGCGCTCGGGGTGCTGGCGGGGCCACCGCTATGGTCAATTCCTCCCCTCCTTAGTCCCGCAACTGTTTATATATTTTTATCGAACAACAGTTTCAGCTTTTTGCTCCCTGCTGGTTTGGCTGGTGATGTCTCCCTTCTCTTTTGCCGTACCTTCCCCCCGCCCTTCCTCTTGATTGAAGTCCTGTCTTCAACCTCCTATTGTATCTACCCAATTCCATAAATTCTTCTTCTGAATTCCTGTTCCTTCCCCACAAAAAGCCCCTTATTCTCATAGGGGAGTACGTTTTTTGCCTGGCCTCTGGACAGCTGTTCTATTCAAAACCTCTTGCCCGGAGTAAGAACCGTCCCACAATTCATGGCTTTTTTCTTTGCCGTGGTAAAAGCTAAAAGAATGTTTAACAAAGACCTACAATTTGTGAGGGGGTGGGAGATGTGAGTGTAACTTAATAGTTTCAGAAAACTGCTGAATAATGTAACCCTTTAAAGAACCTTTTTGAAAGCTTTATCCCTGTTCCTAACCAGCAGATAAAGCAATAAAATGGCAGAATTTGATACAAACATCTTATCTGAACCTCAGTTGGCGAGTCATGTATTTTAATTATTTAATATGTCAAATCATTTTTTTTGCCAGTGCAAGTTGGCATGAAATTATAACATATATTACATGTTGAGGGTTGATAATGGGTAGGTGATTAATGGATTGTGCTGTGTTTTGAAGATTTTTGAGTCAGTAACATTATGCAAATGCAAAACGAGGGAAATACTTTCTTACAAAAGTCGTGGGTTTTTTTAGTTGCATTTATCCCTAAAGCCATTACTTTCTCTTTTAAGGATTTGTGCATGTTTGATAAGCACTATTTTGATCATGGGAAGCATTTGCGGTATGGATTTAGATCATAATCTGAATGAATTTGCTACAGAACAGTGTGCTGAAATTGGCATTTTAAAGGAATGCTGTCAAGTTAAAATTACAGTTTTGCCTCTGTTTCCATAACAAAACATTTTAACCTCTCGCTTGCAGTGTAGCTGTTGTCCCAAAACGAGATGAGGAATAAAGTACTTTACGTTTTTTGCTAGTTTAACGGGTGCCTTTGACAGCCTTTCGTGCATGTTGGGTCCTGCTGTGTTCTCACAGTGGTCACTTGCTTTGTTTTTTGTCTGAGAGGCCTTTCTGTGGCGGCCGGGAGCCCAGTCAAAAATGCTCTTGGTTTTGAATGTATTGAATTTCAAGCGCAAGCTTGCCTTATTGCTGCTTTCTGGGTCAAATCGCACAGGGGATGAGACTGCCATTTTGAAATGTTGGTGTTTCTTGGCACACAGTGGCCGCATTTCCATCCCATACGTGGCACACGCATGTACAAATATGCTTGAGTTGACATGAAGCTCTCGGAGCGCTGCAGCTGCTCGGTCCCTTGCTCCCTGCCGTAACGCAGCTGAAGCCTGCTCCTGCTTTTAAGAGCTATCCCTTACCCTCGCACATGTTCCCAGCGTATCTGGGTCTTGTACAGATGCCTGGCCTGAACCCTACGGGTGTCCTTTAATAGGAGATTGCATCTCCGAAGGAGCCGCTGCTCTGCACTGCTTCAACCCTTTGCTTACTGAGGGCCGGGCTGGTGGACAAAGGATCCCCCCAGCCAGCCTGGGGCTGGTCTGGCCACAGCTGCCCCGTGGCGAGTGGGGTCATGTGCATATGAAAGGACCTTTAAATATGCCTTTGCACTAACCATTACTCTGTTGTCACTGATTCGTGTAATGAAGAGTCCCTAGCCATTCATTAACGCGTGTTGTTTCATGAACATTTCTTGTGCAGAATTCTTAGCCGCTGCGATTTCCGTGGAATAAACGGTATACTGAGGATCGTTTTTTTAATTGTTATTTTTAAAAACTGCTTAATATTATAGAAAAGCCTTATGTCAGAGTGGACAGAATCATGCGAAATATTCATTGTGAAGTTATGCATACGTAAAACTGTCCTCTGGTGTCGTGGCAGTGACTGTTTTTTCCACCGGTGATGAAGCAAGCATTTCAATGAAAGCCAGACTCTTCTGGTCATGAGTCCTGCTTGTTTTGCTGATCTCTGGTGTATTTGCAGGTACATGGCTCACATCACGCAATTTCTTTGAGTAAGCTCGTTCAGCAATTTTGCAAATCCAGTCCAAGGTATCTTGTTTTCTTATTGCAAGGTAGTATGAAAAAACATGTTTTAACTGTTGCTAAGGTTTTAAAGTGTGTTAGAGCTGCATTCTGCGATGGTTACGTGGAGGCTTGCATTGTGTCGGTCGTAGCTTGAGGAGCCACGCCAGCAGCCTCTGTCTAGAGACTGAGAAGGAGCTTTGTGAAAGATGACATTTGACTACCAGATGCATGTAAAACCAAGGCTGCTGAGCATTGCCCCATCTGCGTTAAGCAGAGCAGCAGGGGTTTTTAACGCCTACATCTTCATTGTATAGAGGATGTGGCTACATGTTTAATACAGGTCCTCATTAATTTTGTGTAGTCCATTAGATTTCTCTAGTGTAAGTACAAAGAAATAAAACTCACAATGATCTCTTCGGTTCCCTCAGCTTACAGCTGTTCCACAGGATCCTCACTAGGGTTTTCTGTTGCCTTTTCTTCTTTCAGGTTGTAATAGGAAGCCTTAAGGAATCACATGATTCCTTATGTTGCACATTACCTGTGCAACAAGGATCTGGATGCGAGGCAGGGGACTGGAGGCAGCAGGCAGCTCGGCGAAATGATATTCTTACTGTGCTTCTTGAGAGTGCATGGCCAGCTGGTGCCGGGTGGGCTGCTGCTGGGGTAGCAGGGGTGGTGAAAAATAAGACCTTCCTTTCTGTGGCAAGTATCTATCCTCCCGGGCTTGCGGTCTCCGCAAGGCAGCTGTCTCCTCTCCGGTGAGTGCCAGATTTCCATGGTTTGAAGGAGTAGCCAGTAATAAGTTCCTAGTACTCTTAGAGGGCTTTGGGAAAGTGTGTGAACAGCCCCCAAAGACTTGATAGCAGATAGACATCTGACACGCAAATGCAATTCTGACCACCTCATTTTCCCATCGGTGCCAAAGTCTTCCAGGTAGCAGCATGTGGCCACTGGTCATGGTGTAGTGTGCAATTCATATTCTTACGGTGTTAGTCACTTCCAGAGTCACTGGAATGAAAGAAACAGCCGTAAAGCCTGACGCAAGAAGACACGTGCTTGCGAATTTTCTAACATATTACAAATAGTAGTGAGGGTTTGAAACGGAGCCGGAGGCACTTTTCCGTCTTTCCCCCTCTTTAAAAGTTGTTGTTTTCCTTTTTATTTGTAACTCCAGGATGTATATCTAAAATAGTGATTTTAAAATCCTAAATAATTTGTGTGATAGCTGAAGATCTTGTAGCTATTTATCACAGAATTTTTTTCTTCTTCATTGCTCAGTGCTTGTGGAGGTTGCTGTCACTGAGGCAGCCAAGTTATTC
>NW_010522549.1:34119-36711 GCF_000687285.1 Phaethon lepturus
TGCTGTGAAAGAGCTGCAGTTTGAAGCTTTTGGGTAGGATGCTAGGGTCGGGTTGTGAATTCTTGTTTAATCTTCATTCCTGACCTCTAATAGCAGCCAAGAAGGAGGAGGGATGTACTGGCTCCCAGAGCTCCCAGGGCTAAGACCCATTCAATGCTTCCCTGTAAGGTGCTGATCTACTCTCATTTTGTGCACCTCCTGCCTTGGAGGTAGATGGTAGAGATACCAATGTTGCAAAACCCAGGTCTTGAAAAAATTCTTGACTACTTTTCACCTCCTACTTTGGATAGTACCTGCAGAAGACAAACTGTTTTTCAGTAGCATGCCTGTTGGCACGTGCTCATTTATGAGTGCAGATTGGCAGGGCAAAAGCTGTAGATTGCCAGCTTTTAAGGTGAAGTACAAAAAAAAAAAAGTTGTTTTTATGTGCTTTTACATTAAAACTGACATTGATAGTCATTATTTCCTGTAAGGTGAATCAATATAAAACCCAGGCAATTATTATCTATCCTAGGTAGGACTTAGTGCCCTCATTGCTGGTTTAAATTAGTATGCTGAGGGTGAACCATGGTGAGGGTTGCGCAAAGACAAGTGTTCTCTTCTGCCATCTCAGCTACGCAGATGTCAGTCCTTGGGCAGGAGTGGGATGGAAGCGGACAGTGTCCTACCCCGTGGCAGAAAACTGCTTGCAGCTTCCTTGTCAAAATCCCCATTTACTGCTATAAACATCTTCCTCCCCTCGTATTTATGTAGAGAGACAAGCTTTCAGGCTTTGTCTGCTGAGTGATCCAACTAATTTTTTTTTTTTTGTAGGACAACTTATGTGAGTAGTGCTGTTTGTCTGCAGATGTCACAAAACGTGTGATAAAAGTAAGAGAGGAAAAAATCCAGGGAAATAGCATGAGTTAAGTCTATCTACACATAAGCAGTGTGCAGAGGTATTAAAGAAAATTGCACAGAAGCAACTTTAAAGTGCTAGGCAAATGATGCAGGCTGTGATCTTCATCAGCCTTTATCAGGGGCTAACCTAAAAATTAGACATAGTATAAGCTTACCCTAAGGTGAGCCTTTTGATTTCTGTGTATACTGTGGAATGGGTATTTATGTTTCATCGTTCCCTTGTTACTCCTTTGTTTGCATTTACATTCCCTTGTTTTGTGAATATAGGTCACAACTGTAGACTATTTTGCACTGCTTTTAATCATGAAAAATTCATGGTGAACCTTGAGAAAAATGTCTCCCTGTATAGTTAGTGTTACCGGTAATAAGCAAAAAATATACTTCAACGCCTTTTCTGGGAGGAGAAGTTATCTCTCTATATTGGGAGGAAAATAGAGCATTGGGTGAATTTTATAAGATCTTTATTGTGTCTGATGTCTTTAAATCTATGATGCTGGTTGGCTTAGAGTGCAAGTCAGTCCATTAAAGAAATGTCAAGTGTAATTTTGGAAGAGATATGTTTTAAAACAATACATGCATAAAAAAATAGCATAAGGAATTTGCCTCTGGGCTGCTGTGAGGGTGACACGTTAATTGTCACAGATGAAGAGGTAGACCCCCCTTGGAGCACATGATTTCACTGTTCATGATTTATTAGTCTTGCCACTCATTAGAGGGGGACACATGTGCTATTCTCATAGCTTTTAAAGGATGGTCTGTCTTATCTAAATATTTTAGCAGTGAACTTGTAACTTTCTAAGAGCTACTAGTGCTTTCATAGTACTTCTCCCAAAGTGTGCTTTCATTTGGTTTTTAATTGAGCAGCAAATACAGCTTGGTTTTTGGTTCTCTCTCTTTCTTTTTTTTTTTTTTTAAAAGAACCGTTGCTTTATGATAAATACTGATATTTTTTTTCTCTCTGTCAGGATGTACTGAAATGCAGACAGTTAAACCAGTGGTTCTTGTATAGTGCATAATAAATCATATCTTGTCTATTTTTTCCTTTATACTTCCTGTTCAGTTTATTCAATTCAGCTTTGTAGTGAGATTGGCTACATGCTGCTGTTGCAGCAGAAGAAAGATTGTCATGCTGGGGCAAGTACTCCCCCTCCCCCCCCAAGTATTTATTGCAGCTCTGTTGGTTTCTCTGACAGTATTCATCTTGGTCTGCACACAATTTTTTTCTTTTCTTTTTAGCTGAGAAAGTCCACTCTTGTCCCAATGGTGGTGATGAACCTCACCTGTGAGTTTAACTACAGGAAGAACAAGTGATGTTGTACAAGGAACAGAAATGAAGGTCTTTCTCATGGCCCTTCTCTCCAAGCCTTGAAAATGACTGCCTGGAGATATTTCCCTGCCTTCTGTAGGCATTTCTGTCCAAATTCAATGTATTTCGCTATAATGGTAGAATTTTAGATCTGCTGTGTTTTCTAGGTGCCCTATAGAAGAACATAAGCACAAGAACCTGTTACCCAGGTATGGCTTTGGTCATTGTGCTGCCTCCAAAACAAAACTTTCAGATTTTTTCTTGTTGCAATAAGGTGTTCTTGTTTGGTAATATACTGAACAGGGTTGTCACATGATTTTTCACTCATAAGATCAGTTGTGATTGAAATGCTTTTATTAACTCTTTACACAAATTATTTTCCCTAC
>NW_010522549.1:36729-64703 GCF_000687285.1 Phaethon lepturus
CATCAGACTTGGAGTCCCTCAAGATAGTGGTAGTTTTTCAGAAGTTATTGATCACTGACAGACATGTCATACTAACTTTGTTCCTTCTGAAGGAACTGAAGTGCATCTGAAATATCCTTCTATATCACATATTGATTTTTACATATACTGAATGAAAATGCAATCCATCAACTTCAGAAGCAGAGCCTAAATCATAATTTTTTTTAATAAAAAAATCATGCCACAGACTCTAAATGCCACCACCTGGTTTATCTGGTGGTCTCATGTCACTGTGAAAGTGTGAGCATCTCTGGGCTTGTATGGTTGTGCATGTGGGAAATACCTCATGAACGTGTTGCCTGGTTGAATTATGAACAGCAGTGCAGGAGATGATGTTGAAGGCTCTGCCCACACCACTGTTGCTCTGCCCTGGGCCTGGGAACAGCTTGTGAGCATCTGCAGAGGAGGGGGAAGGCCTGACTGGGGGATGTGCTAGAGCCAAAGTGAAGAGGGCTGAGATGAGATCTTTCGTTATTGGGATAGCAAGAATGGGGATGACATAGTCTTTCAGAGCTTCAATTGCTTGTCTTCGGGAAAGGTGTTCCCAGAGAGTGCTTCCTGGAAGTGCTGCCTCCTTCAGGCATAAAAAGGTATTTGTGTATGTTTTCTAAAATGTTGTCGTTCTTGCCTTTAAAGAGGGCTCTCGGCCTGTAGTGTGGCCACAGGAGCTGGAAGAGCAGGTCTATGCCAGAAGAGACTTGCCTGCTCTTGTCTCCTGATGGGTAGCCTGTACATCCATCAGCCCCCCGGAAGGGAGAGGGGAAGGTGCTACATCCTGAATATTCATCTTAGGGCTTGAGCTTGCCCCAGCAAACTCTGCCTTTTGTCGGTTAGTGATTTATTCCTTCTCTTCAGTAGCCTTAATGTTGTGTGAATGTTTGTGTGTGGGGGTGTGTGTGTGTATGTTTGTTTAATGTGTTGCCTTGTGTAAACTTCTAGCCTCTCCACCACAGTCCAAAAAGGAATGGTGCAGACTTTAATCAGCAATGCCTTCAAATAGCCAATATAAAAGCCACCAGGATTAGACTTTAAGAATATTTAATGTTTTTGGGACGGTACCTAGAGATTCAAACTTGCCTTGTCCTAGCAACTGCCTGCAAAACTGCACTGTGTGTTATTTCTAGGAGATACTTATTTTCATTTTATATGTTAACTTTCTGAAACAGGAGGCCCATAGCAATGGTTTTGTGCCTGGGTGTGTGGAGAGTGGCAAATGATGTAATTGTGCACTTTCCTGATGATGCAGCTTCCCAGAAAGTTGCTGAGTTGGACATGGGCATATTGCTTGTGACTGACTCAGTGATTGATTAATTTTCAAGGATTTTGAAACATGACCTTGTGGTTTTGTCCTCCTTCCAGTTCTTTTTTTCTAGTTGATTGTGGTCATTCCTATCACATTATTTCAGTCACTCCTATCCTCTTATTTTAGTGTAGTGTATTTCTAGAAATTTTGATATTCTTCTGTTTCTTCAGAGACACAAACTTAGCTTTATGTACCCCAAATCTGTAAGTAGGTTACACTTCTGTTTTTGTATGACTTTTTAAATGTTTTGTCTAACTTTTTTTTTTATTCAGAGAAAACATAAATTAGTTTGGTTTATAAAACCTTGTTTTCAGAAGACTGGTATACTCCAAGAGCTTTCAAATGATACTGTAAGGGGATACTACAATTCTCCATTTCCAAAGCTGAAACTTTTTCCTTTTTGCAGTCAATAGAGTGACTGGATGCTGGATTTGGTGGTGTGTGTGTTTTGCTATTTGAACTGGAGTTTTCTTTCTCCCATTTTCCAAGTTTGGTTTTTTTTTTGACTGCTTTGAACATGATTACTGTATTTCTTGCTGTAAATGATTTGGAAATGATTCAGTGTCACAAACACTGTTATAGCATAAGAGTAGAAAAATAACTCCAGAAAACACCAAAAACCATTTTAAACACTAACCAATTAGCATTCACTTAATAGGTGTAAGAGAACTTGCTTTTTCTAAAGCTGCTTTAAAATCCACAGTATTCATCTGTTAAACCAGGGCAGATCATATTGACAGTTTAAAGAAGACTTTTTCATTGACTTTGTCAGAAAAAGCAGAAATATCTTGAAGATTATGAAGAAAGTGCTTCCAGTGTAGAGAAAAGCAAAATGTGCTTGCAAAACAGCTTCAAAACATGAAAGTGAATAAGAACTTGAAATAAAATCTAGGCAATTTCAGAAAAGATTTAATGGCCAGAAAATCCAAGCTGTCTTCCTAAGTGTATGAAATACATCAGGTAACTAACTCTGCGTCTAGCTAATGCTTTTGCCACAATTGCAGATCAGGGTGGTACTAACCACTTCAGTTTGCCTTGATTTCTAAGACAACATCACAAAACACAGCACTTCATGATATGTAAGTGCTTATGCTTTTAATAAGTCTTGCTTATATTGTCCATTAGGAGTTAAATTGAGTAAAACTGATTTTCTGTTACAAAGCATTTTCCAATGTAAATAAAACCCCTTAGTCGATGCCACATTTATCATAAGGTCTTTTCTGAGTTTTTAAAGCAAATCTCAAGTACTTGTTTATGCATGGCACATGTGTGTAGAGAGAATGCATTAGTGGTGTTAGCTCCTCCTTTTGACCTTAGATTAATAATAAGATCTACTTTCCACTCTAAGTGGCAAAAGGTGGTGATCCATAACAGTGGCAGAGATTTGCCATGAGCTCCATCCAGGTTTGTTTCTGTGTTTTATGCCAGTTAATGTAGCGATAACTATAGGAAATCTGTTCTGGCCAAAGTGAGTAGGGCCCTGATCTTCACTTATATGCTGAATTTTAGCGCTACAAGTGTTCAGCTTTACTTCTATGGAAACGGTCTCTTCATGAACTTTAAATTGGTAAACACAAACTTGTTTGTGATCTTGGGTATGGTTATTTATAGGCATTTGGGAGTCTTTGTCATGGGCAGAAATCTGGTTTTGCTAGAACTTTGGAAACTTAAAGGTAACTCTTGCCCCACAGAGTTTACAGTGTAAGAACTGTTGTTGCATTTGTAACTGCTTGGCAGCTTGCTAGAAGGGTTTATTTTGTGTTTATGCAGAGGGGCTTCTTGGAGAGTCCAGCTTTCTGCAAATCCACTCACAAACACTTCCATGCAAGCCAATGTTACTGTAGCAATGCCTCTTCCCTGCCCGCCCCCCCCCCTTTTTTTTTTCCCCAGAAAGCAACAAGTACACAGTGAATAATGGAAAAACCTAATAAAAATTAGTGCTTATTTTTAAGATTCTGCTATGTATTTTTTTGCTAGTATCATAGACTTGTTTGGCCTGGAAGGGACCTTTGAAGGCCATCTAGGCCACCCCCCCCCCCCGCCATGAGCAGGGACATCTTCAACTAGACCAGGTTGCTCAGAGCCCCGTCCAACCTGACCTTGAATATTTCCAGGGATGGGGCATCTACCACCTCTGGGCAACCTGTGCCAGTGTTTCACCACCCTCATTGTGAAAAATTTCTTCCTTCTATCTAGTCTAAATCTACCCTCTTTTGGTTTAAAACCGTTACCCCTTGTCCTACTTTGCTTCTCTCTTTCTGTTTGTTACACAGCCCAGGAAATAGCTTGTTGTGAAGCAGTGCCCTCACAAATCTGCAACCAGGCATAAAGCCTTGCCGCCTCCTAAGTTGTGGGATGCCAGAATTCCCCAGTTTGCAGCAGGGCGGCCATACTGCCAAGGCGGCGGTACCGGCAGCGTGTCGCGGGGCGGGCTGGCAGGGCTTGCTCCTGAGCCATTCATGGTGCTTTCTCTGACAACCGTGGGATATGCGGTCCCTTGTCTTTTTGAGTTTCCAGTGCTGCTCCCTCCTTCTGCAGCTTCAGGAGGAGCGTGTCTCAGTTTCGGGCTCGGGGAGAGCCGGCAGAAGTTTGCAGACTGGCAGCAGCACGGGTTTTATGTCTGTCACAGTTGCTGCCGTGAGGCACATGTGTGGTGAGTATTTGTGACACTGTGAAATTTCTGTCTTAAGCTAGAAACAAAATACTAGTTTTCTGTCTAAAAGTACATGTAACTTATCTGTTCTCCTTCTGGTCATCTGAGTAGATGACACACAGTTACACAACTTCCATTTGAAAATACGACCGGATCATATTTATGTTATTAACAGTAATATAAACCTTATATAGCCCTTCAGAGGGATTTGTGAACTGTTTTCTCAAAGGAGTGGGAGAAGTCTTCGTGTTACAGGGACTCAGCCATTGTTTGAGTTCATCACTAGCAGCAGTGTTCTTCATAGCGTTAGAGGACAACAGGTAGTGTTCTGTGGAAACAATGCTTTTTTTTTTTCCAATCTTTAAAAATGGAGTAAGAGGATTTAAGTGGTGGGGAAAAAAAGCCCTGTATAAACAAGGCGAAGTAGGCTGTATTATCCCAAGAATCAGTATTTGTTTTGGAGCACTTGCTGTTACCTATTGTGCATTCTAGTTACATGTTGAAAAAGGCCTGCAGACTGAGGAGCCACATAATGGGAATGTTTTAAGACTTGGCTGTTTGTTCAACTGAAATTTCTCTTGCACAAAGGTGGAGAATATATTTCTTTTCATGAGACACAACTGCATCTTTAAACTGATCATCAACCTTAGTAGGTAAATAAAGCCATGTATGTATGTAGCACATAGAGAAGAACAAATAGCATGCAGAGTAAGATTGGTCTGATTATGCCATTACTTTTCTTTCTGCTACCCAGATTGTTTGTGACCCATTTTTTAAGATTCAGCTGCCAGAACTGTTATTACAAAAATGAGAACTTTACCTTTTTTTTTCCTAGAAGTACAATAACAAAATTTTCATGTGGCATAAAACACCTGTTACCTTCTGCATGTTTTTTTAGAGACTGTATTCTAGAATGTCAAGGTAATGAGGCAGGAGGAGGGGATGTGAGAAATGAGGAGGCAAGATGAGGTGTGAGGTGGCAAGTTCTGAGTGAAGAAACCCTTCAGTCTGACGTGAAGGTGTGGAGGGCCAGTACCTTTGTCTAATATGGGATGTAAGTGGGGATTAAGTCTTCAGTTTTATTTCATCTCTTTTTTTCTCGGAGGATGATTTCACCAAGACTCATATAAAAACTGCTTTAAAACTTTATTTTTCATTTTGGATCATAGGTGTGTTATGTATACTAAGCATGTTTTGAAAGGCGTCTCCAGCAGATGCGGAGGCGAGAACTGAGCCTGCCCGAGCACATTATGTTCCCAGATAGGTTTTGCATCCCTTGCTGCAGGCTTGGATCTGAACCTTTTTACCTGGAAAGCAGAAATGATATGGGTGGCATTTGTTTTTGCTTTGAGACTTGGTTGTGCTTTATTCAGCTTGTTTTGTAGTTCCGCTCTTGATTTCTGGATCAAGCACAGCACCGGTGTTAACCAGTCTGAATTCTTTTATATATTCTGTTCCCCATTATAACTTACGCCTTTCGAATCCCTTTATGTCCTTTGCAAACTCAATCAATGCAAAGCTATTTTTATTGAAAAATAATAATGATGCTCAACAGATAATATGGACTTACACTCCTGTGGTAGGCTGGGCCTGTGGTACAAAGGCTTTCACAGATGACAAATATTCTTTTTGTTTGGCCAAACATGCTTTTGTTTTCCTATCCTGTTTTGCCAAACAGTTGGCACTCTCTAGTTTCAATGTAGTGTAAGATACATCTTTAATTTCCAAATATTTGATGGTGTTTCCATGTCTTAACTATAGTGTACTGCAGCCTTTCATATTGACAGCTCACTGTTTTGTATAAATTAACAGGGGAAACCTACATACTTCAGCAACTCAGAAAAAGGTAAATTGTGTTTTGACAGTTGTAGAGACTTTGAAAGATACTTTAGAGTGTGGTGAATTTTAATGATTGAGATGGCTAAGGCAGCTCATACCTCAGCTGATTGCTTCAGACTCTGTACCTGCAGCCTTAGGAATACAACTATTGGTTTGCAGTTATCTGTTATTTTAATGTTGTCTCTGCAACTGAGTACAATGTACAAACTGAGATTTTCTGCCTGGGGAAGTAGAAGTTAGGGGATGAGAAAGCTGCTTATCACCCTGAAGTTAAATGAGTATAATTTCTTGTATGATTTTGTGGTCTTTTGTGAGTCTGTATGTGTATTGTGTGTGTAATTGGAAACGTCAGAGTTATGAACTTATTTCTCTTCGGATATAAAAAGTGCCACAGCACTAGTTTATTACCGATTTTAAAATTGTTATCTTGAGGTTTTGTTGTATTCAAGGAAAGGTGGTTTACTCATGGCGGGGATACATCTAGTAAGAACCTAATATATGACCATCCTGCTGTTGGCAGTCTGATATTTTTATATTTTCCATATCTTAGTGCTTGAAAAAGACTCTCTTTCATTACTTACTTTTTTTTCTCAGTACCATAAAGGAGCATTTCCATTTTTCATGGCCTAGTTAATGAATGAAACCTGTTCTTTCCCACTAAAATAATTGCTAAATATCCCTAGTGTCCTAACACAAGGTTAGGATGCTTAGTTGACTAAGCGTAGGGGAGAACTTGTCACTCCTATTTGAAAATCTGAGTTTGAGCATCGGCAGTCATCTCTGTGGAGGGTCCCAAAAGAAGCTGCTAAATTTTTTGTTTGCTAAACTTCTCTGTAGCTGTATTGCACAGTGAGAGGTATTTATGATTTCTTAAAAAATCTTCTTAAGTATGCAAGCCCATAATATGTGATTTCTAGTTAAAAGGAAAAAAAAAAATCGAATTCTTTTAAGCCCCAAAGCAAAAAGTATTGCGTAGGCTGATGCTCCTAAATGTGGAAAATGAAGGCAGAGTGAAAATTAGACCAGCTCCCAGTAGTTTGCTCATCCTTTTACCAGCTCTTTTTTTTAACATCTTTAAATTCTAAGTGTGAACATATTTTATTTAACAGCGTGTGACAGAAGGCATAGGCTTTTCTTCCAGTTTTCTAGCAACCCACACTTTTCATATGCTAGTGGATATTAATATGAAGTGTGGTTTCCACCATAGGAAAATAATTCCCAGCAGTGTTTGAGGGGAGGAGGGAAGAAAGGGTCCAGATTCATGTATTCTATTTTAGTTCTCCTTCTTGCATTTGGCTAAAATGAGTGTCACTTTTTTCAATTCATCAAAGTATCTTTGATTTATCCTGTAATGATCTATAGTGTATGCAGCGCTTCGCAGTTGAAGTTGCCAAGTACAAGATTCATTGCCATGTTAACGTTTTAGTTTGGCTCAGAAGCTCAGTTTTGGAGTATAGTCAGGGTACTGGGAGTTGGGGCTGATCATGCCCACATTGGCCCATGTTATGGGGCAATCCTGAGAGTAAAAATTGGATTTGTTTCATATAACATCAATCCAGAAGATTCACACCCAGAGTGTACTTAAAGCAATTTACTTCCCAGTCCCCTCTCCGTCATGGGGACATGTTGGAGCTGATAGGAAATAAAACTCTTGAAATGTGCATTGTGCGAATGCTGAGACCTTAGTATCAACTGTGTTGCTCTACTCATCTGCTTCTAGTGGACAGCTGGACATGATAATGCAGGTGTAGTCAGGAGCCCCTCTGAGGGGCCTAGAAATAGCATAAGAGAAGTGGTATAGGTTGGGATTTCTTCTTTAGCTTGGATGAACTCTATGGAAAAGTTTTTTTTTTTTTCTAGAATTTATGTAGATTTTTTTGGTCAAGTTGTATCAGTCCCTCACTTGGAATAATCCTTTGGTTTTGAGTAACAATATTTAAATTAAACAACACTTTTATTTGAAATCACTAGATTATGAGGTTTCTAGAGCTCCTCTCAGTGAATTTTGGCAGTTGCCAGCTGCCTTCTCATCAGTGATGGTGGGTATAATGTGTTTTACTTCTGACTTCTTTTAAAGTTCATTACTAAATTGAGTAGTTTAAAATTTAACACCATAGCTGCTACAGTAATGCAGATAAAGCACTGATTATTCATCATTAATAACCACTTAAGCGTAGTTAGCGTTTCTCTTGCTTTGGTATCAGGTAAGACTGCCTTGAATACTTTCTTGCACCAGCTGTTTCAAAGCCTTCTGGTTATGAGTTTTGCCTTTTGTTGGTCTTGTGATTCCAGATACCATTATAAACAAGTGTAATTCCGTTGGGCTCATGACCCCAGTCGTAACTGCTGTGACCCTACTTGGGGGTCATGACCCCTAGTTTGGGACTTGCTGCATTAGAACAATATGAAAGAGTTGTCTTATGCTAATGCATTAGGGGGCAAATGCAAGTAACTGTCAAGAAAGCAGTGAAACGGATTAATCTTGTGGAGGGCTGTTGTCTTCCGAAGTGAAACTGAAAAAAATAGAGATAGCTTCTACATGTTCAGTGTCTTAGGAATAACTTCTGTTCCACTCCCCATTGATTATGTACCTCTCATTTAAAAACATAATACCAAGGACCCACACATCTTAAACATGTTTATGAAAATACATAGAAATCAACCAACATTAATTTCATGCAAATTCTTGTGTTTCCTTTGGAAAGTAAAATAAGGGCTTTAAAGTGGACCTCATGTGACAAACCACTCCCTGTCACTCTTACCCCTTCTATTAGCCTTTCAAAGACAGAGGTGCTGTCTCACATTGAGAACTTGTGTCAAAATTCAGCCTGGAAAGACCTGTTTTATAGTCCTTTGACTGGTGGTTTGTAATGAAGGTAGTGATGACATTGCCTTTTTAATAATGTCACATGTGTAATTCCTCTCTGTCTTTTTTAAAAAAAGAAACTTGAGTATATTGTTCTTACATCTAATTCCCTTCATAATTTTTATACCACAGTAGGGATTCAATAAGTCCAACTGTCTTGGTCTATGTGTGCAGTTTAGCCCTGTTCTGGATTAATTTTTGCTCAGTGTGCTCAGGTTTTTTTTTAAATTAATAAAGCTTCATTATTTGAGAAAAGTGACTGTGTCATTGTCTAGGGAAAAACTATTCTTCTGAAACAGAAGAATTAACACTGATTCAGGTTGTTGATGCTGCCTGTGTTATTTCATCTCTCCAGTCTTGAATTTCATCTCTCCAGTCTTGAAAGTGGTTTGAGGCTTCTAACTAGTGAAACCTAGAAGTTAAGAATCATAAATGGTAATATTGAAAATACAAAGGGCCTTTTTAGTTCTTCATGACTCTAAATGTCTTACTGTGATGGCAGCACTTTTAAGGAGGCAAAGAAATATCTACCTCATACCTGACTATACAGTATTTCCAAGCAGCCTAGTATGGCGTCCTTTCTGCATTTACTAATAGAAGTCCTTGTGATCTATGGACAAGCAGAATTCACGCCATTCAGAGATGACTTGGTTCATAGGAAATGTGGCTGAATCCCAGTAAACAGCAGTATGTCCTCCACAGAGACAGCTTCCAGGTCCTGTGGATGGCAAACAAAATGTGGGATGGAGGTCTCTGCAGTTCTGCAAACACGTCTGAGACTCCTGGGTTATGTGCCTGTCTGTGTTAGTGACACTGCTGGGCAGGCTTTGCTTTAGCTCTTACAGATGTGGATGAGGGCCTGCGCTTCCTTTTTCAGAGGTGCGGGCAACTCTGTTCAGTCGCCCTGCTCCCCGCTGTACCCTTGGGCTGACAAAGTATTTTAGAAGTAAGGGCAAGGAATGCAACCCCATCTTTGGTCATTACACCTAATCGTTTGAGTGCAGATTGGTTGACTGCCATCAATAGTGGATCAACACTGTGGAGCAAAGCAATGTAACCCATGAAATCCAACCCATGAAATCAGAAGAGGCAGGAAGTCAGGACAGTGCTGGAAGACTCTAGTTCCAAAGACCTCTGTGCATTGCATGGATGCAGGGACAGTATCTTTTAACTCTTGAGGATCACCCTGTCAGCAACATGTATTGCATTGCTGTAGTTTGTTCAGTCTCTCATAATGTTCAGTGATATTGACACTCATCAAGGGTCTCCTTTGTCCTTGTTACTATATTAAAGATGTGGTTCTCAAATGAGACCTCTCCTTCATCCTTCTATAACTGGGTAGTCTTCTCCAAGCCCACTGCATATGCCCTTTTGTGGCTGTAGTCTCACCACAGAGATCCACTGAGTGCCAGGCCCACTGGCTGGTGTTGGTTTGCTTTATACCTTTTCTCTAAGGACAAGGTCAGGCTGAAGATGTATCTTAAACTCCTTCTGGGGATGACCTTGGGACCCACTTTGCTGCAGGCAACTGGAAGGCCATCTTGCTTTCCCAAAAGTAAATGTAGTTCTTCCAGGTTTTTCCTGTTGCACACAGATTCCTGATCTACTTTTTTGTCCTGCTTTCAAACACCTTAACTAAGGTGTGAATTGCAAGAGGAGGGGGAGAGACAGACCTGTGCTTTATTCCCTTGTGAAGCAGCTTGAGGGAAGGTGGTCACTGGTCAGGCACACCGAAAGCGGGACCCAGGCTTGTGCTGCTCAGGAGCTGAATGTACTGTGTGGTAAGGGACTGGCATTTGACTTCAGAATTGAGAGATTTCCCTTTAACAGCTCCAAATACATCAGGTTTATAGGACTCTGGAGTAGTTAAAATGTCTCCTAGGAAAAAGTATTAGCACTTAAGAGCTTGCAGTCTTGAGCACTACTAAGTAGTGTCTGCAGCGCAGTGCATGAAGTGTAGGGTGCTATTTACTGAATGTCTTCACAGTTATTGAACACTTTGTCTTGGTGCTTGCTTGTTCTGTCACTGTCTGATTTTTAACATGTTCTAATTTAAATTTGCATTTGTTTGTTAGACTGCCTTTGCAAACCTCTAATCATTTTCAGAGTTACCTGTTAAAATTAGAGGACAATTATAGGTGGGAAAAGCAGCACATTATTATGAGTACCTATCTCACGATGTAATCCTACTAATGTATTAACTTCAGTGAAACTGAAGTACTTTAGCTGTCAAATGCAGCCAACCACTGTTAGAAGAGAGGGAGCAAGCCTGATGAGATGCAGCATCAGCCCTACTGGCTTTGCCTTCTTACTCTTAAAGCATAATTCTTATTTCTCCTCTTTTCATCAAACAGAAAACAATTGGTCAAATATTATTTTATGCCTTGACAAGTGTTTTATCATAGCCTCAGATTTCCATGCTTTTGTTTTCTAACTTATTTTCTATGCGCTCTTTAAAATTACTAATTTTATAATAGTATTATATATAATATATATAATAGTATTATATAGATAATATAATTTTTAATAATACTAAAGAATGTATTTTCTCAATTTATTTAATTAAATGTCAATTCAAAGACTTAGTATTCTGAGGAGAAACTGCCCTTTTTTTTAATGTTACCTACATGATTGGTAGGTGATCGTTTTCATTGTGCACTGAGCTTCTGAGTAGACTTCTGGGGGTTTAAAGAGTGTAACATTCTGTGAAGGTATTTAAGAAACACTTTGCTTAGTACAAGCTAGTTTGATTTTTCTAAGAGGTATTCATGGTTGTTAAGTCTACAAAGCAAAACAGGTAGCACTCCTCTTAAAAAAATTTAAGACCTCTGAGGGTTCTCTGGCATTCATATAGGTCTTCTAGAAGGGAAAAATATACAGTTTAATGGTTTTGTAGCTTCTGGCAAATGATCTGTGTAGATAGTTATTGAAAAAGGTGCTGCTAATAGCCTAATGAAATATTAGGTAACATTTACTTTCATTCACAAGGAAGATCAGAGTGTCTATCAAAATGAATTTTATCTGAGGCTATAATGACAACTTAGACAATTTCAGTTAATGGATCAAGGTGATAGTATGCATTGGTTACATAGCCTGCATGTGAACAGGGGATTGCTTTTCTTTACCAAGAAGCAGCAGTAGAAACAAAATAATGCTATGTGTGGTGTTTAGAGTTAAACATCAACAGATGCTATAGGCAATTTTCTATTTCCTCTGGCCTCTGTCAGTCTTTCCTGGCAGAGTATTAAGAGGATGAAAAAATTACTTTGTGCACTAAAAGTTCATATTCTATCTTCTGAGAGCAATTAATTTCTTAATAGTAGAGAAATTAAGCATATGGCACTTAATTTTGATAAAGGCATATTCTTGTTTTAAGTAATTTTATTCGTGGTTATTTAAGACCTGATATAACTTGAGATATAGTCAAACTTCCTCCTTTCTGCCATGAGTTGTCTTGACAAAATCCTGTAGAGATACTAAAATTAGAAATGGAGATAGGCATTTTTGCTAGTATTTCCAGAAAAGCTAGAAATGTAAGAGATAAATGTGAGTACTTTCCCCCTTCGCTTTGAGACAATATTAGGTTGTAAGACATGGGCTAATCTATGCCCAGTCAAGGTAATTGCATTTGTGTGCCATGCAAAAAGATAATGTCTTCCCAGAATCTGAAAATTAAATATAATAGATAAGAGGCTCTGAGGACAGTCCATTGCGAAGGTTGTGTTTTCCAGTCCTAGTTTAGTTTCTTTTTTTTTTTTTTTCAATGTTGCTGTGGGGAGCATGAAGTACTTGCTTGTTGGCTATCATTACCTTCAGTGGTGATAACTGCATTTTCCCAGGAGTACCTACGTGGCCCGTGAATGAAGGGGGATTTTGATGTATCTGGAGCCAAACCTCTGGGAATGCCTAAAGGGTAAGACTGCGTCCTTGAGCTAGTCTGGGGACCAGTGGAGTGTTTGCTGCACTTACTGACATGCTCTTTGTGGGGCTTCCTACTCTGGTAAGTGCTAACACATTGGCTGGGGCTTCTGCTGCTTTCATTCTGTCCCACACAATAGCAACCCCAGTGGCACCTCATTTCCTGGCAAGCTGGAGACAGGAGAAACTTATCATTGTTGCCAGGACATGGTTAGTGTTGCCAGGAACCCTAATCAAATAAGGTTCAAAGTTTTATACTGATGTGATGAATGCGGTACATGTGGCTTAGATTGAGGGGGAAGGTTGATTTTTGGGCTTGGTTCTCCAAGTGTTTCCTCTGTTCTTATCAGTGTGGCTTGTCTTGTGCCAGCTTCTTTCCACGTGGACACAGATCTCTTGCTGTTCTGTTGACATTTTCATGATGGGTTGGGTGTGCTCGTTAACAAGGGGAGATAAAGCTGGGTGGTGTGTATTGTTATATTGCTACCAGATGTGACATCCAGCAGCTGCACAATAGCGTCCAGAAATCTTGAGGGTGGAGTAGAGTATCAGAGACGACTCCTTCCCTCTGCTCTTCCTCCGCAAAGCAGCGACTGGGTGTGTTTAGTGGGTTCTGTGTGTATGGTGGGCTTTTTCTTTTTTTTTCTTTTCTTTTTCCTTTTATTCTGGGATGCTGAGTCTCTGGAAACACCTTCTCTTGCCTGCCTGATCAGCACCTGGCTAGCAAGCATTAATTTATCCCCTCAACTTCAGCTTGCCTCAATTTTTTTTTTGTTTTCCACTCTATCCATTCTGGTATGTGGGATGGTTGGCAGCTACTTTGTGATCTTTATTCTTTCTCAAACTAACTTGTTGGAGGCTGTGGTGTGTGTGGTTCATTGTTGTTGTGTTTTTTTTTTCTCCCTTTGAGGTAGCTAAGGTGGTGGGGTGGGAATGTGTAAGTGCTCAGGACCACAGGAGTGAAAAATTATAGAACAAAAAGCACAGAACGGTTGATGTACCTGTAGCTCCAAGCTGCCATGTAAATTGAAGCACCAGATGCCCTTATTTCTGACTGGTGGAGATTTAGAAGTGTCACCCACAGTGATATGTGCAAGTGATACTTTCTCAGGAACTCCTAAATCCTGATAAAATCTTTGTCATCCTTATAGTAGCAGAGATACTGAATTTCTTTCCCTTAAAACAGAAGGGCATGGATATGGTCTTGCTGGCCAAATTTAATCACAGTTCTGGAATCAGCTTATGTGTGTTAATGTTGTTTATGATGTAAACATAGACCAGATAAGAAAGACATTGTTTTGTTTGCTTGAGGCTTTTAGACTGCAGAAGTTAGTGGTTGGTCCATTTCCTTTAACAGCAAATCAATTTTCTGTTGATCATCTGGGTTTAAATAATCATATTACAGCATTAACAAAGGAATAGCTATGCTATTAGGTAGGGAAAAAAATTTTACTCTTGTGCTATAGCTATTTGAATAGTGTTGAATAATTAGCATCATTAGTAGAGGGACACACAAGGCCTTCTATAATAAAGTGGAAAAGACAGTACAAACTTGGAATGTCCTTATTGCACAGCATGTGCAATTGCAGCGTTGTTTCAAAGAGTCTTAACTGTAAGAGTTATGCCACTGTGATAAAAAAAGAAGAGATGGTCACTGTTCTCATGCTAGCCATAGAACTGTCAATCTGTATTCAGTGATAAGTATTGACAACTCGTTTATCTACTTGGGTTTCTGTGTATTAGTGTAGTGTTTTGTTTTGGAATTTATACCTAAGATAGTTTTAAGATAAACGCTACTTATTAAAAATGACCACACAACAATCCCTTTTTCACATTATAATTTTCCTCACATTAAGGGGTACAAACTCAGAAAATTGGGTAGCAACTCTGTACTTCTAAGGAAATGTAGACAAGTTTCGGTTTAAAAAAACACCCCACAAACTAAAAACCTCTGTGCTACGGGAACTCACAAGAACTTAATTCTGGTCTGCAGTGACATCAAGCAGTGGTCAATGTGATGAATGCATTTCAGTATGCGTGTTACTCAGCTAAGCATTTTTTCCTAACAAGTAATTATACGTATGTAGTTGCTGTAGTATAATGAACGTTGGTTTGGTGCATTCCTGTGTTAAATTCAAATAGTGATAAGTGATTTTTTTTTTTATACTTTAGACTTTGGACCTACCAAAAGAATGTGTGTTAGATGTGCTTAACAAGGTGGCAATGTCAACACACACTCTTTAAACGGGAAATGTGTTGCAGAGTTTTATGTGGTGTTTTTTTTATTTACTAGTGGAAAGGACTTCCTAAATGGTTGTTGATTGTATGCAGTAAAAGTTGTGAAGAGAATCAACAGCTAAGCATTACATTTTTCTGCATTTCTCTTCAGTGAAGTTGTCACCACATTCCTTCTGACCCAACTTGAGGTAGTAGCTTGGGTGATAGTATCACACCTGGGAATGTCAACCAACTACAGCAGATTTAGAAGCTGCTAGGTGCTGCTGGTTGTTACCCTCTCTCCCAGGGTCACTGCAGAGGGACCAGGGCTTGTGTGAATGCATCTGAACTGCTTCAGTGCAATGCCCAGTGTCTTTAGCTTGAACTGCAGCTGGTGGTGACAAAGCACACATGCAGCTGCTTCCAGGACTTGGCTTGCTGGTCTAGCAAATGGTAACAGGCAAGAAAGGAAGAGGAGAGTGGAAGAGATATTGAAGCCTTAACCACTGCAGCTGTTTGAATGCATGTTAAAAGCTCTTAAAGTTAAAAACATGGGTCACTGCAGTGG
Organism: Phaethon lepturus; assembly: GCF_000687285.1. Taxonomy (NCBI): domain Eukaryota; kingdom Metazoa; phylum Chordata; class Aves; order Phaethontiformes; family Phaethontidae; genus Phaethon; species Phaethon lepturus. Next base: position 52,133 of record NW_010522549.1, read on the forward strand.
GCGGTGTGCCTATGAGTTGGTAGCTCGTCTTCCTTAGGTGCTATGGGTTTCCCATATTGAAACACCTCTCACTCTATAGAGATTGGTAGGAGCGTCTCCTGTATGGAGTCCTTCACAGGACCGAAGCTGGAGGCCTAAAGCATATGATATGCAATGTGGCCACCCTGCCACTTCTTTGTCACCAAAACCCATGGCCAGATGTAGGCTGAACATTAAAAGGGGTGACCAGAAGGGACTAAAGCAAAGTGGGATTGTAAATGTTCCTCAACCTTCTTAAAACCACTGTGTGCAATCACAAATTGCTAGACAGTTATGTCAGAGGGAGAAAGAACAGTTTTGTAGTTAAGGCACTGGGTTGGTGTCAGGAGGTCTGGTTTTACTGCTGTAAACTTCCTGTTTACCTCCCGTGCTTCTGTGTTCCCTGATGGAGCAGAGGTGATCCTGTTTCTCCCCTTTCTTGCCTGTCTTGCTAGCGCTCTGGGACAGGGAGCATTTGTTGTCCTCTCTGTAGGACAACAGGGCTTTTGTGGTCAGTCAGTGTTGTATTCCCACCTGACAACATGGGGCAAAAGCATACTGTCCAACAAGCTGGCCAGCCTGGTAAGGAGAGTGTTTATATAAGAAAGGCAAGTTTCACCTCCGGTGCTTGTACAGAAACACATGTAGTCTGGGAAACAAGCAGTAGCTAGCACTGCATGTGTGGGAACGGCTGTGACTCTGCTGGAGCAACTGCAGTGTGGTAGGACAGCATGCAAGACTGGGGTGCTATGGTGGACAGATGCAGGTTCTTCAGGACAGGTAGGAAAGGAAGGTGAGGATTGAGGGAATTTTCCTCTAAGTGAAGGAGCAGTTTGAACGTATGGAGCTGTTCTGTGGGACAAATGACAGCCAAGTAGAGAGCTTGTGGGTCATGATCTGGGATAGGTGAGTGAAGAGAACATTATGATGGGAGTTTCTTACAGATCACCTGATGATGAAGTAAACAAAGTCTTTAGACAACTTGAGGAAGTCTCTGGCTCACAGTCTGTGGTTCTTATGGGTGACTTGAAGGTCTTTGACATCTGCTGAAAGTGTGACATGCCTGGATGCAAATTAGCCAGGACATTTCTTGAGAGTATTAGGATTAACTTCTTGATACAGGCCTTGGAAGTGTCAAACAGAGAAGGCAGAAGTGATTGGGAGAGTGATAATGGCAGCCTTGGCTGTAGCCACCATGAAATAGATCCTTAGGGGAGAGAGAAATGCAAGTAGCAGGGTGACAGACCCTGACTTCAGGCAACCAGGATTCAGCTTATTCGGGCAACTGGTACCAGATAACATTGAAACTCTAAAATGCAAAAGAGCTCATGAAAGCTGGACGGGTCTTGAAGGACAATCTCTTCCAAAGTGCAGGAGCAGCCCTTACTTGGGAGAACAAGCAGATGTATTGGGAGACCAGATTGGCTGGGCAGGAAGCACATGATGGAGCTCCAGTGAAAAAAGGCCATATACAGGAGGGGAGGAAGCAGTAAAAGAGGCATTTAGAAACATTGTGCAAGCATACAGGGCTGGTGTTACAAAAGCTCAGCTAGTGGTGATGTGTGCAAATGGTGTTAATGGCCACAAAAAGAGTTTCTACCACTTATACTAGTAGGAAAAGGCGGAATGAGGAAAGGTGGGCCTGCTGCTGAGTGGGGTGGGTGAATTAGTGGCAGTGGGCACAGGTGAGGCTGAAGAACTTGTCTCCTGTGTCTCAGTTTTCACCAATGAGGCCTCACAGGCCTCTGTACTTAGTGAAGGGGTTCAAGGAGGACAAGAAGTCTCACCAGGGGCCAAGGACCAAGTCATGAGTTACTTGAGAGTTCAGCCTATGCAAGCCCAGGTGCTGTCCCCAGCCTTTGGGGTTTTCAAGACCTGTCTGGATAAAGACCTGAGCAAACTGATCCCGCAGCTGGCCCTGCTTTGAGCAGGAGGCTGAACCTAACCTGTAAGAGTCCCTTCCAACCTGAAGAGGTCTGTTATCCTGTGTAATGTTTGTAGTTGGGAGAGTTGTCCGCAACCATTTAGCTCACTTTTTAATTTTGAAGTGTGTGTTGTAATTCTGTATGTAAAGGATAAATTGCTTTGGCTGTTTGTATAGGAGGAAGCTGATTTTTATAGCACGTCATAGTATGTATTTGGCCTTCCCTTACAGAAGCTGTGTCATAGTGTGTGAAGTTAAGCATGGCTGGTGTAATCTATCCTTTAGAGGGGTGTTACCCTGGTCTCTTGAGTGGTATGCTCAGTTCAGTGGGAGGCTGTTCTCAGCAGCCACTGCTGATTCCAAAACCCAATATGGTGCTGAGGTGGGCTCCATGTGGAGCCTCTGCACTCACGCTTATGACCACTTGTCAGTAAAAGGTTGCTTGAAGTTGCCAGCAGCAGTTAGTCTGCCCAAATCTTCTTGTCTGATGGGGTCAGTCCCAGTGTGAGGAGAGGAGTGCTGCTCCCGTGATCTCTCCTTTAAGTCTCACCTGCTGATGCTGTAGTCCTCTCGCTTCTTCTGAACTTCTCCGAGCTGATCCCCTGCGCTGTTGAGAAACTTCTGACTCTTGCTGCGAAGGACTGCGTTCCGGTGATGAATGGGGTTTGTACTGATAGTTTGCTTGTAAAATGCTTTGGGAATCTTCCCAGTGGGAGGCTCTGTATCAGGATGCGAGAAGCTGAAGTGTGAATCACCGCTCTGCCTTCTCTTGCCAAGCTTCCAGTGCTGGGGCTGCGGGTCTTAAATTCCAAATTGTTCCGGTTTTTATCAATGGGCTCCTGAAGAACTGCTGCTGGGTTTTTTTGTGCAGGGAGCTATGAAGAAGTTGTGCATATCAGGCTATACCTGATTTCAGGATAGTTTTTAAAAGCTCCTTTTAAACTGCAAGGCTTTTAAAAACCTTTTGTAGTATTGTGTGATAATGAGCAACTCTCCCTCCCCCTCAAGAGAAGGATGGAAGAGGGAGAATGGGGTCAGATCTCCCTCGGGCCCACAGCATTCCTGCCTGTATGCACTCTGCAACAAAAAGCTTAATTGGAAGTGCATTTTCCTGGTGCCCCCTTTCTCCACATGCTGAATTTTTTTTTTAATGTTGTTCAGCTGTCTGTGGTGTTACTTCTAGCAGTGTTTCCTGATAAATTTGGAGGCATTGTATCTGTTACTATATTTTTAAACATTTCTTTCCTCATGTGTGTGATTATAGTCTTGGGAATTTTCTTCCAGTGTTCTGCCAATGTCTTTAACATTTGTTTTACTCTTAAAAAATTCATAACGGATGTATTTCCTGGTTTTAAACTCTGTAATAGGAAGAAAGGAACCACAGTTTTCCCATTTCAGTGATAGCCTGAAGCAGGATGTGTGGCACACAGGCATACAACAGACTTTCACCAGGAGGAGGAAATTAACTGGCTACAAAGTAGTGAAAGTTCACCAGGAGTCATTGCTCTTCGTTTATTTTTAAGTGAAGCTTTGAATCTCTAGGCAAAAGGACAAATTATATAATACATGGAGTTTCCCTGCATATTAATTTGCAGTGTTTAGATACCTGTGTTGACTGCGACAGTGGTAAAATCATGTAGTCTCATATCATAGCAGTGTTATCACTGAGCTCTGTCTCTTCTCCTTCCTTTTTTTTTTTTTAAAAGGAATGAAGTTTTAATGCTGTTTAAATGAAGTACTGATGCATGTTTCCACAGCCAGATTTTGATGTGTTTCCAAGTGGTGTGTGGTGAGAGTGTACATAGTTTACCCAGATATGTCTTGTCAGCTTTTTCATCCTTATTCTTTTCAGTGCCTGGAAAAGTGAGATAAAGCAGCTTACCTTCTTTGATACCTGTGCCGTATTCAAAGCTGCTTCAGAAAAGAAAAGGAACCTGCAACAGTTTTTCTAAAGTTAATATAGACTAATAACTAAAAACATGGTCAGAAGTGTTACTGTTAATGTGGCTTAAAATATGCTTTACTCTGAAGAATCTGCAGACCAGTGGAGGGAGGGAAAAGGTGTAACCCCTCGAATAACCTAGTATCTTGGAAAAAAGCAAGTTTTCTTTAAGTAAACTTCAGTTGCAATATTTCTTTTCCATATTTTTTTGATTCTGTGATGCTGAGTGCCTATAGGCAATGCATTGAAATCTGTATGGGCACAAAAAAAAAAATCTACTTCAGCTGTTAATTTTATATGAGAATGCAGTAGGAAAGGAGTGAGACTTCCTCACTGGGAGACAATCTGCCCCCTTGAAGTTTAGTGTTGAATTTAGTGTAGCAATTCTTACCTGCTTACCATAACAGTGGTGGCTTTCAAAATTTATTTTACAGCCTATAGCACAAAATTTATCCATGGGATGCTACAGGTAGAGATAATTAGCTTAGCTTGATGACATTTTTCCCTGTTGCACTAAATTCATTTTGATAGATAACATATGCTAGGAAGAGCTCTTCAAAAGTGGGAGATTCATATTTTAAAAAATTGCTTTTGTCCATTTCCTGCTGCATTTTTTTCTGCTTCTTAGTCAAATTTCATTTAGGGTATGTTTTATGAAGCCTTCATCCTTTCTTGCATCTTTGTGTGCCTCATTTCCTCACTTGTAAAATGGTACTGATATTTCCTCTTCCTTGGTATCTTTCCTCCTTATTTTTGCTGTGCTACCTACTTTTGTATTGAAGACTTAATGTTGCCCCTCAGATTAGAATTTGCATTGCTTATCACTTAGGAACACAGCAGGTGCTGTCCTGATGGGTTCTACTTAAATGATGGTTGATTATTAATTTAAATATTTTCCTAAAAGTGGCAGAATTCTGACAAATGGACAGACTGTTCCTGTTTCTGTTTAGTAAGTCTGTCCATGGTTTTTTTTCAGTTCAGCTATGTATCTGGGTTTGGGTGATACTTCATAACAATAGAGGTTTTTTGTGTACATCAATATTTTGAAATATTTCAACTGTGGAACTCAACTATTCTTTCCAGCAACTCTAATAGCAGTAAATTAATGGTATAGAAACCTTAATATGTATACAGTTTGCTAGATTTTTGTGATGTCTTGTTAACAATATTAGGAAAAAAAGTCACACTACTAGTAAGATATGGTCTGTAGAAATGTGTATATGTAGAATAAAAGATTTCATGGAGATCTTATTCCAGATGAGTGAAAATATTTTTAGTAGTAATACTTCTGTTTGAGGGCCTTGTTTTGTTTGCCCTGTGTTTAGCATACACAAGTGAAAGGAGGATGGCTTTTTGAGTTTGTGTTCCTTCTCTGCCATGTTTCAAGTGTACATGACACACTTCCATCTCTATGGGAAATTCTGGAGAAAGCTGGGAATGCCCTGAGGAAGCCAGTCGATGCTCCTATTGATTTATTTCCCTAGATCTTCCTCCTTTAAAAGTGAAGTACATCTGATAAATGTGAGAGAGAATTAATATGTGTAGCCATGTTGTCAGCTGGAAGGAACATTAGAAGAGTAAAATTTCAACAAATCTCTCACCCACAGAACTTGTCCTGTCAAAGCTTATAAATGCAAAGCACTGGGAAAGATGTTGCCAAATTCCCATTTGAATGCTTTCAATCTGGGGAGTTGTAACTAATATACACAATCATCTCAATCAGAGTTGTAGGCTGTTTTGGTCTTGGTTTTGTGATTTTTTTCTATTTGTGGAGGTGGGAGGGGTCGGTGGGGGGGAGTAGTGGTGGTGTATCATTATAGTAAAATCAGGCAAAACGATTGTACTATTACTACTTGACGCAACAACAACAAAAAAACCCTGAACTGTTAAAAGAAGTGTTTTACATATTTAATGTTTTTTTTTTTAAATTTGAGAACAGGATGCTACTGTTCATCAACTTCCAACCTTTGCTGTCTTATGGGCAGCTGGGGGGAACAAGTAACACACTGAGTAATATCACACTAATGCATGGCCTCATCTTTAACTCTTTTAACTTCCTGTGGCCCAAGATAATGTGAGGGTTTCATGTGAGACTTGTTTCCTACCAAACGTGGGTTGGCTGTCACGGTGGTTGATCATGAAGTGGATGTAAAACTGCCAGGGTGCCAGTTTTACATTTAGCCCAGACATGCAGTGAAGTAGTTCTTGTCCCGAGGGCTTTGTTCCTTCCCTTAGATTAGTTTCTATATTTTTTACATATAACCATCACCGGATTAAAATCCATTAGCAGTTTGTTAGTGGAAACCACGTTGTCTTCCTCCCAGGGAGTGTCCTGACCTGATAAACCAGAGCGCTTTTCTCTGGCTAAGTTAATCTTGGATGCTCTGAGCAACCTGATCTATTGAAGGTGTCTCTGCTCGTTGCAGGGGGGTTGGACTAGATGACCTTTAAAGGTTCCTTCCAACCCAAACCATTCTATGATTTTATGAAAATGGCACAATATGAAAAAGTGCCGCTCTGATATGTTTTTGTGGGTATGATGTCCCTTGGGGAGGGAGGACTGTGGGGTTGAGAGGTTTACGTGGCATCTGTGAACCACAGGCGACCCACAGTGCACACCCAGCATTTCTCCCCATTGGTGGGACTGTTTGTGTGGGATTTTTTTGTTTTGTTTAGTTTTGTTTGTCTTGAGGCTGGTTTTAATGAAAATGATTCAAATTGCTGCCATATTTTCCCTGAAGCTCCAGATACGGCTCAACAGCACGTGTTGAACAGTATTACTGCTTGCCGCTGATGAGTTTCCATTTTCCCCCTTCCTGCTCCTGGCCGCAGGATCCTGCAGCTTCCCTACGGCCGGCGCTCCTTGTGGCCTCTTCAAGCTGTGCGGAAAAGCAACTCGGGAGAAAATAGCTCAGTGTTTCTTCTGCTGCTTTAGTGAGTTGGTGCCTTGCGGAGCAGCCGGCCGGTGCAAGGGCAAGGAGAGCCCGTGGCGGGAGCTGGCGGGGTGGAGGGTGAGGGCAGAGCAGGGGAACAGGGTTGCTAGTTTGGGGAGAGGAAGAAAAAGGGAAGGAGCCTCTCTCCTCCCAGCAGCAGGCAGCGATAGGTCTGCAGCCATGCCTGTGGTCAGTCGTTCTCGATGTGTGTTGAGTGGAAGTTAGTGGGGGAAGCACGTCGTGCGCCGGCGGTGGGACGTACGTAGGACATGCGTCAGGCCTTTGAATTCTGCCTGAGCTCTGCTCAAGGTGCACAAGCCCATCCTTTGGGGGTTTCCAAAGTGTTTTTCCAGTGCCTTGGCTTAAGAGGCTCGTGCAAAGCATTCAAGAAAACCTGTGGGTGGGAGAGAGAACTTGACTGTAGGCTTTCCTGAGTCCCGGAGGTGAATAACCAACAGCTAAACCCTCCTTTCTCTGGAAATGTTTTTCTTTGATAAGAGCGTGAGCTCAGCTCAGTAGAGATGCTGAACAGACACAACAGCCATTTGTAGCGGGGCAGCTGTGAAATGAGGAAGCGTGACTGGAAAGGATGCAAATACGCAAGTGGCGGGGGTTGAACACTGACGTGCTGCGCTCCCTTTGTTTTATAGTCTTAACCCGTAGCAGTGACTGGCCATTTTCAGGCCATGCTAATTTGATGTTTGTTTTTTTTTTTTTCTTCCCCTGAGGCAGCTTACTACTTCTGGAATAGCAAGAATAAGGAACTTTTGCCATTAATGCATGTTGCCACCATTCCCCACTAATTTTTGCAGTGGGATGTGGTCAATGCCTGTGCTCTGTGCCATAGAGATTTGGAGTTGAGATGAAGGGAAGAAAGTAGCATGTCCAATCCAACCAAGAAAATATTGCTTTTCCTTCATGGTGTTAAGGAAAAGACAAATCGTGCAACCTTCACGTTTCTTTCTAACAGTTACATGAAGACCTGCTTACTCAAATGCCTTTTTTTCTTGTTTTTCCTCCCGGAGTTCAGCAGCCCTGTCGAGTGCTCCTGCTCTGCATCAGTATAGTGGCTTGTAGACACAAATGGTATCAGGCTTTAGAGGTGCAGGAGACATGGTAGCATTAATGTAACATGGTTGTAAACACCAATAGGGCTTTACCTGTGTCTCCTTTAATGATTTTTGTTGAATATGGCTCGCTCTAAAATAGCAGTTCAGGTTCCTTGTGTGAGTTTTGACACTGCTGGGCTCAGCTGAAGAAATATATTATCTTTGAACAGCATGGGTTTTGTAGAGCCTAAAATACCAGCAGAAAAAATAAGTAAGTAATGGAGAAAGCAAACAAAAAAAAAAAAGTGAAAGATGCAACCCAGGAAGAAATCGTGTTAAAAGGATAGGTAGGAGGGGAAAAACAAAACAGTTCAATGACTCAATAAATGTGTGGCTGCTCTGATTTGATGTGTTTCTTCCTTTTCTTCCTCCAACTATGGCATGTCTGTTATCTTTCAACTTTAACCTTCAGTCTGTGTTCTGTGTTACTGTTTCGTGAGTCCGGCTCCTGCCCCTGCTCCCCTGCTGTGCCCGCTGCTCAGCCCAGGGCTGGCAGCTGAGGGAAATTCGGTGTGATCTGGAGCTGTGACGTGCTGTATCAGCACATGGGACATTAAGCTTTTTAGTAAATTTTTTTCTTACTTGGAAAGGGGAATTAGTGAGCTCCCAAATCCACTGGATTTATTTGAAATCTGTGCCCACTGAATGTATTTATTCTCCCATGTTGCTGGCTGTACTCTTGACAGGTGCTGAGAGGAGATTTATGGAAACAGCAAATATTTGCTAGAGTAGTTGAAATATCTGAGGATTATTCAGATGTGACTGTTTATCATCATCATCTCTCTTGGTTCTAGTTCAATAATTTAAATGCATAGGCTTGAGTCTTTGGAAATTTTTAATCTATTTCTCTGTTGGATTTTATACAGGTTTCATGACTAAATCCTGCTACCAATGGACTAGTTACAGGTCTGATACATAGTCTCTGAGAGTAATTTTTTCCTGGTTTTTAGTTATGGTGAAATAAAATTATGGGGAGAGCAGAACATGACTACAGATAGATGTTGCTCATCACAGTAGAAAAACTTGGTTTGTGTTCAGCTGACTCAAAGTAATCCTGAAAAAACTCCTGAAGAAGAATTTCTGTATTAGTCCTTCTGTCTATATTTCTGCAGGACTCTGTTTTGAAAAGCTTTCTTTTTTTAAAATGTCCTTTTGTAGATAAGTTGTATCACTAGCTTTCAGAGGAGGTACAAGAGGATGAGAAAACAAAAAGAAAACACTTAGCGTATTCTGGATACCCAGATCAATAATTGTAGAAGGAAACAAAATAGAAGCAAACCATTAACCTTCCCTCAAGTTTCCAGTGGAATACATAGAAATTGATGTCAGCTTTGCAGTTATTTGAGAGATTAAATATGTGCTTTGGTGCACCAGGCTTGGGAGAGAGGTCCGGAACTGCTGCCCTGTATGGAAAAGGGCATACTGCTTCCCTGTATGTTCCGATGCCGCCCCTGTGGTTGTGCTCATCCACTGGCAAATTCTTTCACCTTTATCACTGTTCCTGACTCTAATATTGACTGGTCAGGGAAGTAGGTGATTTCTGAGGTAGCAAAGTCCAGACCTGGTAAAACTGGTATCTTTGCAGTGTGCCACTGGTACTCAGCAGCGGGCCAAGGCTGTTGGGGACTCTGTGCCACCTGTGGTATGTTTCTTAGCACAAGAACAGCTAATTTTGCAGCTGTTTGGTCTTTCTTACAGCCTGGACAGGGCTAGAGTTCGTAAGAATCAAGTAGTTGGACTTCACTTGCTTAGGATAAAGATGATACTGGCTGACTGATAGGAGATTAGGCAGAGAAATGTCAACTGTCTTCCTATTTCTTCTGATTGTTGTGCATCTTCTCTTCCTCCCACTCCACAAAGTTTTCCATTCACAGGTGCGCTGCTTGGAGCATTGTGCTGTGGAGCAATGCAGTAGCACAGGGCCTATTAATGTGTCTTTCTAGTCCTCCCTTGGTCAAGACGCTGAGCTGATTTTGCTTCTCTACAAGCCTTGATGCTATTGTCAGCTCCTGACTTTTCATATTGCATTAATGTGCTCTGGGGTTACTTACCATGGTTTCCACAGGAACAGATGCTACTGTAAAATGCGCTGTTTATTTAGAAATGTGTGTGTGGGGTGGGTTTTTTTGACAGTCTATTTCTGAGTGCCATTCAAGGTAGGTTTTAAAATTGTTCTCCCTTTTCTCTGCCTCTCTTGCTGTAAGTTGGTTATGTTTGGTTTCAGTGTCTGAGAGCCCATTTCAGCTGGAGGTAGCATGGTTTTGTTGTGGATGTCATGTTCTTGAATTTACTTTTTTCTTAGGCTTGGGGAGAGCATAAATTTATTGACCTTCATGGCCTGTTGCAAAGCCCATTTCCTGGAGGGTGTGGAGTGTGTCTGAGGCTTTGAGTTTCTGGGAGCAGTGGCCACATCGGTTCAGCTGATGCATGGATGTGTGTTTTGCACTAGTTTTTATGCAGGTACCTTGGTCATGGCAGGCATGCTCTTAGATTCTGAAGGAATGAAGTTCTCTAGATGAATGTCTTTCAAAATATTTTTTATTTAACTGAATACAAAGTTGTTACTCTAGAAAAATCTGATAATATCAAATCCAGGCTGGAATTAACAAAATGACATGTGATTTGATTGGAGGTCACAGACCTGGGCGTTCTACTTACACCCATAGCAACATTTGACTTCAATTTCAGTTTTGTATTCACATAAAAACATTCAAATGCAGTAATGAAATGAGAAGTTTTCTTGTTTTGAATCAGGACATGGCATTTCTCCTGTTTCCTTAGGTGTCCAAGTTCACCTACAGCTTCCATTTTAATCCTTGAAAAGTTTGAGTAGCCATACATAGTGAATACGCAAATGTATCTCTTTGTTCAGGTCAGCAGGCCCCAAAATAAACTAGCACTGGCAAAAGTACTCCTTTTTTTCCCTGTATTCCATATTAACTTCTGCCAGCTAGCAGTTGGACTTGTGTTGTGCTCTGTGCCAGGTATTATTGTGTAAGGATTACAGGAACGGTTTGGTTAGTAACAAGGAACTGTTCCTAACCTTAATTCTCAAAAACTGAATCAAAACTGTTTAAAATTAAGTTTGAGTAATTCTAATTTTTTGTATTTGTGTGGTTTTTTAACATCATTTAAAAAGAAAAAAAAAAAAGGCTCTGCCACCTGCAAGCTTATCATCTGACTTCTGACTTTAGTCTCACATGCCTTGAAGAAAAACAAAACTAAAAAATCCCCCCAAACACCCCTTTATGTACATATTTAGAGAGCGTGGTAACACAAAATTTTTCTGTGGAATGTATTTCTGTATATGGATGGATAGGTGGGGGATGAAATGAGCATGTTGCTAAATCTAGATTAATCTAAAACTATAATTCTTGGCTATGAAGAGAGTGAAGTGTATAGATAAATATTATGGGTACTGCAACTATAATAAAATAGAGAGGACAGTATAAGAAGCTACTGCTCCAAAGAGGCTGCTAGTGCATTCTTGTTTCCTAGTACTCTGTGAAGAAGAGAAGTTACGACTTATGTTTATGGAAAAATCTATCTAGAGTAACTTTCTCTGAGCCCTGTGGCCTCATGCTTGGCAGGAAATACGTGGGAGAAGATGCAACAGCTTGTTTTGTTCAGAGGATTAGCCAGAGCCCACTGCTAGCATCAGAAATACCCTGGCAGTCGCCACGCTGAGCCTGTGACCTGCTGAGGCTTTCAGCTTGACAGCCTCGGCCTGTGTCGTTTGTGTGGTGATAGAAATGGTTAGGCAGTGGTCGTCTTCCACCTTTCCTCTCCGCTTCTAAAATAATCTGTCTCATTTACAGCACTCCAGTCTGCTTGACTGCTTAGCACAGTGTGAAACGCTTCGGTCCGGTGCAACTGGACCTTCCTCCCCCTTCTCTTTACCTAATGGGAGCAAAATAAATCTAGAGTAACTGCTTTAGTTGAATTAGTAGGCTGTGTAGATATAAACCTAAATTGTTCTGGGCTGGGAGCGGCTGGGGAGGGCGTTCCTCACCCCTGCCCTGGTCCTGCTGCCCCTGTGCCTGGCTGCTGGCGTTCCCGAGCCAGTCGGCAGCCAAAGTGAAATTCCAGAAGTCAGACTTGTATGCATAGCAAACTCATTTTTGGTTGCCTGGGCCGGGTTCCTTTCGGCTGAGCTTCTGTCCTCTTATATAGATACTTCTTATGCCTGAGACATTGCCTTCTTTCCCAATTAATCTTTTCATTCTTTGTAGAGTCTGGACTTCCTCTCAATATTCCGTTTAAAGTGTTTATTCATCCAAGCAACTCTCCAATCTTTCCTTGCCATTTTTTCCCTCCTTTTTGGCATGGGAATGTGAATAACCTTTGTAATTTTTCAAATGAGATATTCTTGTGTTTGACCTAAAGTGTTTGAGCACAACCTCACTAATGTCCTTGGCTTCTCAAAATTTACCACACTGAGATCCTAAAGTCCCCATTGCCTTTACTTTTGTCTGTCTGATTCTTCTCACTAAATTATGACACATGCAGTAATTTTGGCAGTCAGCTCTTCTATCCAGTCTTTGCTTCTTGCTAAGGCAATGGCTAGAATAGATTAATCTCCTGTTTTTTCTTGTTTATGAAAATAATCTCATCAATAATGGGGGGGGGGGGGGGGGGGGAGTCT
>NW_010522549.1:64734-76084 GCF_000687285.1 Phaethon lepturus
GGGTAGAAGCTCTCAGATGTTATTGGGCAACATTTATCGAACAAGGTGAAAGAAGCAACATTTTGTAGTGTCAGAAAGGGAAAAAGATAGAATTTGTCCCATATAGACGTAATTATCGTTCAAGGAAATTCTTTGCATTTCCAACTTTTATGTACCCACTGACCTTACTTGTTGCAGCAGGGCTGAACTCGCTCAGTGTTAAAAAAGACTACAGGTTACCCTGGACCTCTGTGTGCCTGGTGTACGGCCTGTTGGTGGATTATAGGGATCTCTAAAACAGTTTCCATCAGGCTTTTGCATTCAAAGTTGGTAGCCTGCCCGAGGACTAGGGAATATTCTTGCCAGTTCCTAGGCTGAAGAGTCGTAGAGAAAAAAGGAGAGAAGTGGTGTCATAGAAGAGATATGTGCTATGGAATAATTTTTGTACTTTTTTAGTGAGTACCTCCCTCTTTCCCATGCGGACAAAGGTTATCCATGCCTTAAAAAAATGCATTATTTTTTCAGGAAAGCCAATATCCCATATTTATTTTAATCCAATATTTTTAGGGTTAAGCTTAATACACTGACACCACTGAAAATAGGATGCATGTGGCTTGCATCTGGGGCAAAGCAGCTTGTTAATAAAACTGATGATAAACCCTGCCAGCTTTTTCCCAATGTCCATTTTCATTATCACTGCGTATGCATTCAAACCTGAGTGCACGTTTCCTCGGTGAAGATGTTTGTTCTGTGCCAAGCATGTAGACTTATCTAAGCATAATAAGAGTGCAATAAAAACAATACGTAAAATCTGTAAGAGCAGTACTATTAAGTGCAGAAAGTTGGACACGCAAAGAGGTTGAAGAGAGTTTAGAAACTTGGCCCATGCTATGCATCACAAATGTCTTTGTGTGGGTTTTCTCCCCTTTCTTTCCTTGGAGATGTAAATGTCTGTGTGGAAAGCCTCCTCTTACTCCTTGCATTTCATTTCTTTCCGTTACTGAAAGAAATCCAAGTTCTCATAGTTCACATAAAATGGATTCAGTCCAGGGAGATCGTTGCCCTGTTCTCATTATTAATCTAGAAGGCTTCATACTTGCAGCATGTCGCTGTGCTGTGAAGAATACAGAGAGGGCAGAGGTGTCTGCCTGGGGGATGGGGGAAGAGGCGGCGTGCCTCCCCCCGGTACCCAGCAGCCTTTTCAGTGGTGATTTCATGCTGGTTTGAGCATGAGCTAGCATAAAGCCCGGCCAGCCCAAACCGTTCTCACGGGCCGAGGGAGTCGATGTGGGAAGGCGAGGCTGGGCTGCCTCCGCGGTGGGACCGTCCGCCAAGCCCGGCCGTTCCCATCGCTGCTCCCTGACCTGGCTGCCAGCAGGGAATTGCAGTCAGAGGCCATGAGACCTACCCAAAACCGAGTCACGCTGTATTTAAATTAAAATAAATATTTAGCGCGTGTTTTTCTTTAGGACCCTCTTGTGTGAGACTTATTAAATGTCAGTGTTTAACTGGAGTGCAAACATAGCTTTAATTAGAAAGGATGGTTTTGCTTAAAGCTGTACTCCATGGCTGACTGGCATTTGTAACTCCGTTATTAATGACTTTTCCTAATGACCTGGTCTGAAGATTCCCAAACCACGATCCCATAGATCACTTCAGGTCTGTGGGGAGCTGACACACTGTCGCAGCTGCTGTTAGGCTTCTTTCCAAAGATCAAATCATGCAAAAAGCAGCTAAAAACACACTGAATGCTTGCCTTTTTTTTTTTTTTTCTTCCAAGTAAGCAAGTGCTGTCTACTACAGTCCTGCTGCTTATTTGTGAGTGGGAGGAAGAATTCCTGAGGACATCAAGGCTGTGGAGAAGCGGGCCCTGGTAGCTCTTTCAGGAGGATTCGTTGCAGCTTCTTTTCATGTGCTTTTTTCTTCTAATAAATGATGACTTATGTGCTTTGGTGTTGGATTAATACTTATTCCTGCCCCCGCCCTCAGTACTGATAGCCAGGTGTAGAAATCAACATTTCTGATGGTCAGAATACATGTAATGTTCCATATATGGTCTTTTTTTAAACCCTGCATGGCAATACAGAACCTGGATGGATTTACCTTGCAAAGAAATTTACTATTTTGTGAATCTTAAGTATGACAATGTTTTGGTTTGTTTTTTTTTTTTTTCTTTCATTATCACAATGTTAGGTACCTCAGAAGACAAGTTCTGGCCAACTTCTATTCAAGAAAGTTTTTGGAAATACCAAAGACATACTATTTTTTTTTAGCTGTACATTTAATCCATATTAATTTTATTGGTGCCTTATGAATTTTTCTTAATACTATGCCAGTCTCTAAGATTGCAGGATGCTTTCCTGAAAATAAAAGGTTAATTCTTTTTCTGTGACTTTGAAAAAGTCTTATCCTTTCCCAATTGTGAGAATATTTATTTTTATCATATCGACAAGGATGTTGGGATGAAACAAATCCTTTTTTTAAAAACAGCAGCTGGTTTCAGCCCCCAGGTTTGAAGTATTTTCAGTCTCATCTGCTTACAAGCAGCTGGAAGCAAGCCTATATGGGTTGCTTATTTAAGAGGTTGATGTACTTTCTATGGGGAATGCAGTACTGGATCTTACAGAAAGGAATATATTAATGTTGTCAATGATGAGTTTTAATAAATTGAGCGTGCACCAAGGGCCTTTGTAAAAGTGCTTTACTCTAAAAGTCCTTTTGATCTCTTGGAAATAAAAATACCAAATGTTTGGCCATGGCCAGATTGCATCTGTAAATGGTAGTTTAGTTATTTTAGATAAATTTGAAACAAACACACTGATTAAAAGAAAATTTTCAGGGGAGGAGGATTACTGTTACATTCCGGTTGCTGGTAAAGGAAGGAATGCCTTTGAACAGCCAAAACCTCACATAAGGGCTTTCTTATTCATGGATATATGCATGATAATTTTTTTCTACCCCATGCAACTGGTATCTAGCCCCATATAAGACAGTAGCAGAAAAAAGATTCAGTTTGAAAGATGACCATCAAATATCTTCATTGAGATGATGTGCATTGTTCAGCTGATGTGGTGTTTTACAGAGAATATGTAGTGAGGGAGGGATTATTTTTACTTGAACTGTTTGCATGATGAGGCAGCAGCAAAGTGGGTCAGGCTGAATCCGCCATTCTTTGTACAGAATTTTGTGAGAAATGGACAAGTTCAGCCCCTTCTTTCCTTGCTGTGTGCATATTCTGTGTTTTCTGGTAATTCTGCTAATGCTGTTGGGTATCTTTCTTAAATTCTCAGCAGTTCAGATGTATTCAAGATGGTTTCTTTTAGGAAAGTTTCCCCTTTCCATATGCTAACTAGGGAGCTGTGAGCAGCACTGCCTTAAAGCAAGAGCAATGCCTAGTTCTAGGAGAATGGCAGTGGCAGACAGCGTAGGGCAGAAAAAGGTGACAGGAGTGTTTTCCTAGTACTGTGTCTGTTCACACAGTGAGGTACTTATTGTATATTACCATGGCCTGTGTTTACAAAAATATATTAATTCAATTTAAAAAAACCACTAAGTCTTATGAAATATAGTTCAAGGTATGTTTATGCTTAAAATGTATACAAGCCTTATTTATTTTTCCAACAATTCTTTGAATATTAAGTGTGTGAATAAGTCCTATCAAGTGATCTGTCACGCTGAGTGATGGTAGCTGAGGATATAAAATGCTGTACCAGGTTGCCTTGTACCTTGTTGCAAATCTGGCTACACCCTGCAGAGAACTGTTCCTCTAGATGGTATTTTGAGCTTAGCGTGTAGGAGGGGGCCTGGATTTATTTTGCAGATGCATGCTTTCCTGCTGTCAGTGGACTAAGTCTGGAACCTGATATTGTTGGCTACTTGAGGCAGGGCGTTGCAGTTCACTTCCTACGTGTGATTTCCTACCTTTGGCTCATTTAACATCCAGAATTTTCTTACCTGAAATGCCATTGTTGTCCTTCTCACACTTTAAAGAAATAGGATAGTACTGCTGTCATGGATCAAATATTCATTGCCCTGATTTGCGAAACATGTTCTTTGACTGTAGCGTTCGTTTCTGCGCAGCTTTTTCACATCGCTACTTTCTCCCACTTTTGACGTGACCTATATTATATGTGCATATCATACAATTTCATTGCAGAACTGCTATGTCTAACAGCCTATTTCTCCTCCTCTGTTTGAGAACCTTGGTTTTCTGTACCTTAAGAGACTGTAGGGACAATTCTGCAATTCTTTTGGGCTAAATGCTGCTACTATACCTTCTGACGTGAGACATGGATCTGCTTTCACAGCAGACCTTTGCTGCTTTTACATATGTGAAAGACTCTGCTTGTGTAGGTGAAGATTTAGTAGCAAGGTTTGAGCAAAACAGAGCAGGCAACTGAGCTTTCTCAACAGTACTGCTCTGCTTGTGACCTTTGGAGAACAGGATTAGCGTATATCTCTTCAGTACGCTTTTCTAAAATCACAAACAAAACCCCAGCCCTAGGATGCAGGTGCTGCAGTAAATAAATGGAGATCAAAAGCTTTCATATTGTGAAGAGATGCTATCAAGTCAGAAGGCATAAGAAAAGGAGAATGGTTTTAAAAGGCCTTGATCTAAGTTGTTTCCTCTCAGGACGTGTCCTTCTTTAATTTTCTGAAAAGTTTTAGATCACTTACACAGTGCAATTTTTTCCTCATCTTTCTTTTATTATATTGCTAGCTTGAGAGCTGGGGAGAAGCACTGTAGGTGAACCATAGAGTTCCATGTATCGATCTATTTTTCTGCTGTTATCTGTTTTTGTGGGAAATGACAGAAATGTGCTTTGCAACTTTCATATGAATGTAAAGAAAAGACAAAGCTGCCTATACAAGACTGATATATATCCGTATGTCTTGATCAGTGTTTGTTCCTGTTTCTTTTATGAGAATGCTTTAGCATGAGCATTATTTCAGTGTCTCTGCATTTGCAATAAATGATTGTAATTAATATGAATCTGTTGTTATGATATATCATAGTAGTGTACTTCTGAGTGTTCTTTTAAAAATTATTTTGAAATAGTTGTGGGATGATAAATACAAATGTTGATAAGTGATTATAAGAAAACTACATGTAAGAGTTCGAAATACCTAAAAGTTACGGGTCATTGCTAATAAGAAAAATAATGAAAGTATAATTTTCGTGTTTGAAGGATTTCCTGGGGTTGCATAACTTTGTAGTAAAAAGAAATTAAACTGGAATTATATCCAGGTTTTCTTTAGCAGTAGCCTATACTGCGCTTTAAGATCCTTTAGAATGAAAACTTCCTCGTAAACTAGAAATTAAAATGCTCACAGAAATGTGAATGGAGAGGCCATAGCAGGGGGCCATGAAGTTGTATGTTATGACCCTGTCAGATAAATATGAGCCTATCACAGTATTGGATCATGGTAAGGGGGCAGCTAATATCTTTTTAGCTGTACTGCTATATCCATGCCTGATTTTAGAGTGAAGACATTTAAAGTTTTGGGGAGGCATACTCTATTACAGGGTTGAAGGAAACATTCTTCTGGCACTTACTATACTGTTCTACTTACACAAAAAATGGTGGCCAGGGTGAGACGGGCTTCCCGAAATGTGTTTCTGGGATTCCATAAACTTTAGACAGCCGCTCCTTGGTGCTTGGTCCTGCTTCTCTGGGGTTTTAACACCCTGGCCCTGTATACACTCTGCTCTGGGTTACATGACTTTACCATTCTTAGAAACAGCAGGTTGGTATGTCTCCAGGGAATGCCCTTTTAGGAGAGGTGTCAAAATTAGGATAGTACTACCCATTTATCTAAGAGAAGCGTCATTTTTAGAATTCTTCTCTAAACACCAAAAGAAATTTTCTGCTTGTTTTGGTTTCACTCTACTAAATTAATGAATATTGCCCATTCTGCAAAGTTGATTAATAAAGATCTTAACATATTGTTTAGATTAAAGCAGCTTGATATTTCATTAGAAAAATATTGTGTAACTATTATATTTGGACGTCATCTTCTCTTTGTCTTTTCCCCTGCTAGTATTATTCTGTGGTGGCCTTCAAACAAGGGATACTGTTAGATTCTCACTGGGTGGCCAAAAAGCAGAAGATTGCAAAAGTTATAAGGATTCATATTTGTTTTGGGTGGAGGCTTCAAAGGCTCACAGGCTTCCTTACAGAAGGATGCAGTCAGGAAATGGGAAGGCAGGAAAAAAAAATTGTGAATCTGTTTTACATAAAAAGGAGATCATAGAGCCACCATCCTTGCTTAGCTTCAATGGAAAGGCAGTATAGTCATGGATTTATCTGCACTACACGTCTTTGATGTTTGTGTTTCCATCAATAAAACTTCCTTTTTTCTTTACATGTATATTTTAGTAATGTAAAATACAGTGATACATTCATAAGGCAAATTGTAAATAGTGTGCTAAAGCTTAGTGACTTAATGTGTATAGTTCAAGCTGCTGGATGATGGGATGTATTCCATTCCATATGTTCTGCAGATTCCAATTAGTAAGATCCTCCTGCTGCTATGTGGGATAAAGTGTGAGTTAGGATTTAATGCGTGCTCTGTGTGTGTGTGTGTGTGTATTTTTTTTTTTTATAAGTTATTGAAGGAATTGCCTCATCAGCTCTTTCCAGTACTAGAAATAACTCACCCATGCAGCTTGCCCAGGCTGATCTGTATCTGGAGGGCTTATGATTTTGTTGTATATCACCCATGTTAGTCATTTGATTAGATGATGTTAAGATATGGCTGTAAATCAGAATTCTAACACGGTGTTATGGATGTCTGCAGGAACACAGGTCTTTATATACCATGACAGACTACTGGCACTTGTATGCATTGGTATGTACTAAGGATAGATGAAAATAAAAGGAAGAAATTATTTCTTGTCCCCTTCAATGGATTCCTTTCATGAAGAAAGGAAGGAAATGTTTAGTATTAATATGCAGTAGCTTCTATATGCTGTTAGTGGTGTCGTCTGTTACACTTGAAATATCTGGCAGTCTTGGTCAAGAAAAAAATCTTATCTGTAAAAAATCTTGTCTATTCTAGCTGTAACTTTTTTTGTTATATTCTCGCCCTGCCACCCCCTTGCTTTTCTTTTATGAGGCTTCCAGTTAATGAAGTTGCACACAGGAAGTGATTCAGATTGTGGAATGGGCACAGGCTGCATACATAGGCATAAGGAGATCCTGTGGGATAGTCAAGACTTTCAAAGTCACCATGCAGCAGAAATCCCACAGAAGAATGACTCAGGAGGACTCAGTGTACTTGAGGCACTCCTTTGAAATTGTTACCCTTTGTCAATATTTGCCTACATAGGCATTATTGCTTATATTCTTTATGGTCGTTGGTAGGTTGAAGGAGCTTCTTTGTTTAAGTAGGGAACTGAAGTTACAGGACATCCAAGTACTGTCTCAGTTTGCCATCAGGGGCATGCTGCAGAGCACCCCGGTGCCCTAGCCCTGTTAGGGGTGTCTTTGAGCTCCATCTGGGTATGTGGAAACCAGGATGCATGGAAAAGACAAGGGTCTTGTCCTGTCCTGGTGTTGGGATGTAGGTAGGGGCTTCTCTAGGTGAGGAAGTGATGTGCAGCTGAACTCAGTAATGGGATGTAGCCTAAAGCTGACTTGCCTAGTACTGCCTGGGCAGCCAGGGCAGGACAGGGCAGGCAGTAGAGATCTCACCCATGCTGCTGCTGGTTGGCCAAATGACTATGTGACAGAAGCTGACCAACCTAGGAAACTTCACTTTAAACTTCCGTACTGAGAGAGTGGTCAAATGTTGGAACGGGCTGCCCAGGGAGGTGGTGGAGTCATCATCACGGGAAATATTCAAAAAGCATGTAGACGTGGCAGTTCAGGACATGGTTTAGTGTGCATAGTGGTGTTGGGTTGGTGGTTGGACTTGATGGTCTTAAAGGTCTTTTCCAACCTTAATGATTCTGTGATTCTGTGAAATCATAACCTGTAGTCACTCACTCGCTGATTTAATGAAACTGGCAGCAGACACGGTGGTGTTACAAACCAGTCAGAACCCAAGCTGGTTAACTAAACATTAAACAACACTACATGGGAAAAAAATCAAGCAAACAGTTTTCTTGGCAATAGTTACCCCTATTTTCCATTTCAGGAGAACCTAGGCCTCTGTGAAATGTAACTATAGAGACTGTTGTTACAAGTCCTACTCAAGTCAGCTTCCCAAGACCTCCTATGTTCAGCACTGGCTCTTAAGTCAGCTCTAAAAACTCTGTAGATTACTAAAAATAGATAGTGTAGTCTTTGATTGTTGGAAGATTAATGTTATGGATTCTATGGATGTAAACTACTGTTCCATTTGGAAAGGCTTGCTTGTCTAAATCCTATATAAATACCTTCAAGTAAATAGGGGTGGGGGATGGGGGGAGGATTTTTTAAATTTGTTTTGGGTTTCTATTGGAGTACTTGTTCCAAGAACTGACTTCAGTTGAACTACAGTGGCAGAAAATGAAACCTGATATGAATTCCACCAAGGGATGAGAAGATCAAAGCAGTTTTGCAAACCAAACCCAAACCTGAGAACTTTACCAAGTTTGTCAGTCTAAAGGTGTTCCGTTAGTTCAGTGAGTGTCCTTGGCACAAGACATTCAGAGATGAAAAACCTTACAAATGGAAGCTGTGATGGCCATTACACTAACAAAAATCAGTTTTGTCTCTAGAGTGTCTGACAGTCATTGCTGTAAACCCGAGAACGCTCTGATTATTATTTATCCTTAGGCATCCTTATGTTGCTGTGATGATACCAATGGATGTTTATCTGATGATGCTTGCTATAGTATAAACTATGGTAATACGATAATGTTGTTGTTTCTAGTTCTTCACCGGAGTAACTGATTTTTATCAGGGATTACAATACTGTCTTTTAAAAAAAGGCAACAATTCTCCCGTCTGAATTTGCTACCAGTGTAATTAATTAATGTTTATATGACATAGTACTAATACGACTAAAAGTTGGATTTCTGATTATGGAGATATTTTCTTTGTTCTAGAAGTATATCCTAAACCTTTTAGAGAAGGTGGTTGAAAATGAGTTACTGTCTAAAGATACAGAGACAAAAAAACCCCAACCTACTGTTTGGCATCTTATTTGCCATTTCTTGCGATACCCTTTTAGGAGCTTGACTATAATGTTTTCTTCCCTGTTGTATGGTTTTCCGTTTGGTTCTGTATCAAGACAGTAAACTCCTTTAAAAAAAAAAAAGTAGAAATGGACTTAACTCCTTCTGTGTTATCATGGACATGGGAATTTTCTCCAGTCTGGGTTCTTCAATTACTTTGTAGTGAATGTTGCAACATCATTGAATGGTTACAGTTATTCACAGGAATTGTAACCCACAGGAAAAAAAACAAGTCAATGTTTGCATTGCTGCTATTTTTTTTGAAAACAGATTTTTGGCAGTGTAGAATATATATATGTAATAAGCTCTGGAATTTTAAGTATAGTGAGAAAGATGTAAAAGGAAAATGCCTGCATTTTTTATGAGCATGACTAATAAGAGATATGTTTGCTATGGTTAATATACAGTGGTTTTTGCCTACCTGAAATATAATGTCCTATGTCTGTGCACAAAACTCTTTCACTTGGCTGATCTTTGGCCTTGACTTGTTTTTGGTTGATCTCCGCTGTCTTTAGTCAGAGGCAGCTGTATTTTCCTCATGTATACCAGGGTAAATGCTGCTTCAGTGCACTCAGGCCAGATTCCCTCACTGTTTTACATCTGTGGTGCACCATGCCATGTGGCAATGGACACTCTCCAACCCCATCTAAACTCATGGCTCTGGAACTAGCTGAAACCTGACTGCTTTGGTATATATTTGGTATATATACTTGCTAATTGGACCATCAGTGATGACAGTCTTGCAGTACCACCCCCCGCAGCTTGAGTGTTCGTGTAGTCCCAATGAGGCACTGTGCTTAGATGCTTTCCTGGCGCCCAGCACCAAGGTGTGCAGGACCGTGGCATGCAGCGTGGGCATGCTTCCTGCTGTCTTGGGTGGGTAGATGCACCCAAAACTGGGGTCTCGGGAGGAGAAGGAATGTGGAAGTCTAAATGGGGTTGGCTGGAACAACGCTGGGGAGCTCCCTCTTGCTTTCCTTGAAACGGATGTTAGTGGTGTTTGAAGAAAAAACAAAATGTCCACACCAATAATACCAAAAACCTACACCACCACCACCTTGCCCTCCTGCCCCGGATTTCAGCTCTGCCTCCCAGCAGTACCGAGGTCTGCAGCTTCAGAGGAGAAGGCAGTGAGAAGGTGGTGGCCTATAAGCAAAGGGGAAAGCTGGCATGCCTTTGGGGAGTCCAATAAGGAAAGAAAATGTGAAAGATTCTGCCATCTTATGTGACTTTATGCTAGTGGAAGAATGCAGTAGATGCATATGTTTCTATTCTGCCTGCATCTGAGGTACTGGTGTTGGTACTGGTATTGTCTCTGTTCTTGTCATCCCAGACATTTTCTGATACACAAATGCCACTACTTACTGAAAACTAAAAGCAAGTTAAGTATAGAACTGAAGCCATCTGGTAGTTCAGACAGAAAAGTTAGATAATTAGCTGTTCTTGTCAAGGGACTGTGATTAAAATAGGCCACCTTCATAATAGTGCCTGGTTTGCAGGGACTTCCTGAAAGCCACCTGGGATAATGATAATGAAAAGAACAAAATTAAAAAGGAGGGGGAGGTGGTGCCATTATAGCTCATGATGACTTTTGTAAGTGAATTAAGTCAGCTTTTAATTTGAAGACCCTTTTGTTATTTTGGTACTTTGGAAAGAAACATAGAGTGAGTTTTCTGGCTTTGTTTGGCAATGTGATGCAACTAGGTCAATCGGGTACTGCTGGGGATCCTTAATGTTTCTGTATAAAGTTCTGGTTTCATTGCTCACATCCTTATTAACTTGTGAACGCGGTTGGCCTAGCCCATCTTCAAAGACCACTCAAATCTGTGTAACCTGGTGGGTCCTGCTCGGCAAATTTGTTCCTTTTGGGGAATTAGCACTATTAAGAAAAACTAGATGAGGGAAAACATCAGAACACCATGACTGCATCATTCTTTATCGGGTGATGATTGCAATATGCATAGCACTGTTAGTTTAATATGAATTTATATTGATAGGTATCTTTTAAGGAAAAAGGTGTTTAGCAAGTAGCACTTAAAAGTAACCTATTTGTATAGTGGGAGGATGGTTCTGTGTAGCTTTCGCAGCTCCAGCCCCCTCTCCAGGACTATTCTGGAAGGGCTCTGTACTCCCTTTGGCCTTTCTTACTGAAATCTTGTCCTCTTCATCCAAGAGAACAGCAGCAGGGAAGCTTCCAAAGGCTGA
>NW_010522549.1:76115-85579 GCF_000687285.1 Phaethon lepturus
TCCTGCATGTAGATTCCTTAATGGGTGTCCTATGCCAATGTGATAAAGTAATTTTAAAAAGTCTGACCTGAATCTTCTAATTTAGGTCTCTTTGGGAACACAGTGTTAAGGGCAGCTATGCTAAATGGACTAGTAGGATAAAATAAATGGATAGTGAAATGGCAAAAGGAGAATAGTCCATCATTGATATGATTTAATTAAATATATTTTCACTTCAGATGGATAAAAATCCTAGATCTAAATGAGATTAATTGAAATGTATTTGGCTTTGTTTTTGGTTTTGTTTTTTTTACAGTTGCTATTGCAATTCTAATAAAGAGCTGCTTACACTGTTTCTGATACAGGTTTGTGAGAGTTCCAGTGTGTCTGTAGTATCTTCCCATATAGAATGTGCTGCAAATCTCTTTTAAAAATGTAAGCAAGTTGAATACCTAAATTCAAATGTGGGCAAGAATTAAAAGTAGTCTGGCTTTTCTGTGCTTAAAGTATTTTCATAAAATGAAACTTTTATGTGCCTTTATTTCTTGATTAGGAAAGCAATGATTTGAAAAATCCAAGATATTGAGGTCTCAAGTGTCAGGGATGTTTGGTCTTTAGAAAATATAAGTAAACATTTCAGTGCAATATGCTCAAAATA
This sequence comes from Phaethon lepturus, assembly GCF_000687285.1. NCBI lineage: Eukaryota > Metazoa > Chordata > Aves > Phaethontiformes > Phaethontidae > Phaethon > Phaethon lepturus. The sequence continues at coordinate 76,753 of NW_010522549.1, forward strand.
AGTTGCTGTGAATGTTTGTGGATATACAAATGTTTCTGATCGGTTTAATGTGTCAAACTTTGTTATCACTAAAAAGGTGATAAATGTATGCACCCATGATTGAGTTAATATGTCTCAACACATTCTGTGTAAAACAGCAATGTGATGCATCTAGTGGCTACTTATCTAAGACTTGTAAGAAGTGTTGAATCTGAACACTGCCTTGGGACATTTCTTTTTTAATATCAAAAAAATTAAACTATTAAAAATTGCTTTTGAGGTGTTTTCTTGAAAACCATCAAAAGTGGAAGATCCAGATTTTAGCTTCCAAGTGCAGGTTGTCACTCATGCTCTAAGTTCTGCCTGCTCATGAGTTGTTTCAATATCCTTCTACACTCAGTGACCTGATGGCCACAGTTCTGCTTTGTATTATTTTTTTGTTTGTAGCAAACTTTTGCATTATGCCCAGACAATCTGACTTTCCAGTATTCATTTAATGTTGTTTACTTAAATGGGAGAAAATAGACTGAGAAGTTGACAACCAAGCTGAAGCAAGAACAGGCTTTTCATTTGGTACTGTCAACTAGATAAATCTTGCAAGTTAGCTGTCAAAGATATGAGATAATAGAAAGGTTGGGTGGCTGGGGTTGAGCACTGTTAAATCTGAGTGCTCTCTTAATGGTAGTTCATTGGAGTTGAATTTAATCTGGTTTTAAAATTCAGATTTTTTTTTTTTAAGGACTACAGCTTATTTTGTGGTATGACAGGCCCCCCAATTGTATTTCTCTAATGTGCCAGTGTTTTTTTTCCCCATCTCATTTTTGATCAGGTGTCTGATTATATGTTTTGTTTCCATCCTGTTTTTTGTACGAGTTGGTGAAATTCGGATTTTCTTGTAGATAAGCCTTTGGCCTTTCAGTTGCTTCTGCCTCGCAAATAAATTAATTCCTTCAAGCCAGCAAGTCTGCAGCTCCAGCTGTGATTGTAGATGAATGTTCTTGCAGGGTCATGTACTGTAGCTCTTTGAACCTAAATAAAAGGATTAACAATAGTTCACTTGGAGGAAAAGAAAAATGTTAATTTCACCATAATAACTATGAGAATCCATAGGGAAAACCAATAAAGATTTACTGTTAAAATTGTTAACAAACGATTATTCCACCCTGACCCCTCCTTCCCGTTGTTTTTGTACTTTTGGAACAGTAACAAAGGATGGGATTGACCTAGTTCATAGTAGTACTTTAGTCCCTGGCCTACAAATGATCTTTTTATTGAAAAATAATTCCTAGTCTAGCTCTTTTGAGAGGCAATGATGGTATTTATGAACTAAACGATGTTTTCTGATACGTTTCATGCAATCTTCTGCCCCAAAACTTTGCTTGGTGCCCCTTCTTTTGCACCATGTAGATAGTTATGCTGGGACTGAGCCCGAGAGCCAGCAATACCCAGATGATCAATCTCAGTGCTCCAGAAGAGCGTGTACGTTTTCCACAGCTAGCACAAACTGCTTTTAATGATTCCTGGCAGAAAGGGAGTATTTCCAGTGTGACTCTTTTCAGCTGCATACATAGACCTCATTGTCTTGTCTCCAAGCTGCACCTCTGCCCAGGAGTTGGGGAGAGCAGAGGGGCTGCTGGCAGGGGGCTTCCTCACTCAGTAGTTTCCCTGATGGCTGCTGATGGTTCGGGTATGGCCCCTTTCCACTCGAGCAAGTGGTGTAAAGGGCCGAGCCACTACTCAGGGCAATAGTCTGATCCTTGAGGGCTCTCCTGTGAGAGATGGGAGGAGAGGATGGAAGGAGTTTGATTATAGTGATCTTGACTCTTTCCCCAGCATTTTAGGACTGCCAGCCTCAGGCAGCGCTGTTATCTGAGTAGTCAAAGCAATACTTGCATCAATTTCCTTTGGAAGGAAAACAAGTAATTAAAATTGACTAATGCAACTGCCCTTCTTGGCTTAAGAAATCAAACATACAAAATTGTAATCTAGTTTTAAAGTTTGATACTAGCTTTGTCTTTTGCTTCATTTGGGCTTTGGAAGTGGTCAGTGAATTCTGGTTAGTAGGTTGGTGACTCTTGAAGCCCTGGCTAGAAAATGCCACAGCACCCTCCTTGGTTGCCTGTCAGGAGCTCCTGGTTTTGAAGCCAAGGTATGAAGGCTGGTGCATGAACAGGTCTCCCCAATAGTGGGCTGAGGAGCTGCTTGAGCACACGCTTAGCACCAAGAACTGGGAAGCATTTTGCGTTCTGTAATGTGCTTTTCTGTTTCTTATTTTTACTTCAAAGACTTTGGCCCTTTGAGACATGTTTGTGTCTAATTTATATTTGCAAAGATATATAACTTGTATTCCTCAATCTTTATTTCATCAAAAGACCACCTAATACTATTTTATAGAGAAAAGAAAAATCTATGGACAACATCATGCTGTGTTTTAACAATGGTTTTCATTTGTGACCAGATGAGAATCATACTAAACTTTGAATGTTGACCCGCTCTATTTATTTCTCTCCTGTTTTTTTCTTGCTTGCATGCTCAGGAATGTGGTTTCAATTTGTCCTCCTCATGATTATTTTGTGGACCACCTTCTGAAACTGTAGGGACCACCAGCAGTCCGTAAGGATGGCCGAGGAGCTGTAGTCGGCATAGAATTCCACATGAACTTTTGTTCTTTGCTGTACCTTTGCTCCAGCAGTCTGAGCCAAGTGATTCCGATGGTTTCTTGTTTAATACCCAATGTGGCTTTAATTAGTCACAAGTAGCAAGTATCTTCTAAAGGTAGGAACTAATTGCAGCCAGATAAGTTAGGCATGCTCTCTTATCAACTTCATTTTATCATTGGTTGGTTTGATTTTTTTTTTTGTGGCTGTATGTTCAGGTAAGCAGCCTGTGCTTTAGAGGTATTCTCTGTTTTTCTCACGTTCTTCAATGATCTTGGTGAAAGAGGTGACCTTGCAGAAATTGCAGGGACTCTGTTGGAAGAGACTTGAATTTTAAAAGCGTGTTTTGTGGGAAAAGTTGGTGTGGTATTCCTGAGTGGACTGGTTTAATTTTAATCTGACTGGATTTCCAGAAACTTAGTGTTGTAAGGTGAAGACTTTAGACCAAAGCCACTGCAGGTAATGGTGCAACTATCAAGTCTTCTCTACTTATGTAGAGAATATAACTACACAGAACTAGTGCAAGTTAGATCTTTCATTGTTGATTGATTGAGTTCACACTAACAGGTTTTAAACATGGGCAGGGAACTGTAATTTAGTATTTCTACTGCCTTGCCCTTGGAAAAGCCACTTAATAGCTTGAACACATACCAAGTTTATAAGATGCATTCTGGATAAAGTGCATTTACATCAGCAAAAATGTTCTATATGTTATAGTTGAAAAATGCTGCTAAGTTGGTCTCCACTTGGAAAGGTGAGCTGGGTTCTTTGTTTCACGTCTCATCCAGAGATTGTACTCAACCACATTGTGTACTCTAAGCTACACCTGGGTAACAACTCATTGCCCCGAAATCTTCCTCCCCATTATGTCTGGGCTGTCTCACTGAAGGCTGAGCAGGGTGTATGGATGTAAAGAAAAGTATGCATTAGCCAAGACACATTTGATTTAGAAAGTACTTTGCAGAAGTACAGTATAACTAATGTAAGTTGCAGAGCCTTTTAATGTACTTGTATTGTGGCTATAAAGTCAAAATGCAGCTCTGAAGAATGCTGTGTCCAGAATTTTAAGTATTCTTTATACCTAGACACTTAAGAAATATAGAGCTTTTCAACTGAAACTGAAAACAAAGGAAAAATTTAAATTTAAAAATTTAAAGGAAAAAGAAAATAAGTCATAAGTCATTCTTAGCATAAGTCATTCTTTCTGTAAAATATGACCATAGTTTGGAAATGCTATTTTTTTTTTCCTGTGAGAACTGAAAAACTTCTCTGTATACAGTGTGAGTTAATATCAACAAGTAAATATGTGGATACAGCATAGTTGCAAAATCATTAAACCAACTAAGGATGACTGCTTCTCTTCTGATACTTCTATTTTTACATATCATGTTGATTTTCCATCTATAATTAGTCTTGTTAGTAATTGCGTTTCTTGCCATTCTAGCTCCACCTCAGATGAATGTACCACAACTTTGAATGCATGGAGAAAAGTCTAAATAAAAAATTAGATTAAAAAAAGAATGACCTGAACAAAAAAAACCTTGCAAGTGCAGCATAAGATATATAATAATATATGTTATTAAAGAATAATATTCTGAAGTATTATTGTTCTACTTGCTGTGGATTTGGTGATTTTTGTATTGTGTAACATGCTTATATTTCTTTTTAAATATTTAGGAGTTCACCAGATCTTTTTGTTATGTGGTTGCTGAAGCATTTTCCTGGGACAGCAATAATGATTCATGAATGCACTTCAGGTAAGAAATCACATGTATGCCATTTGGTATGGGTGCTCATTAACTTGCCTCGCATTGTTTTGGTTAAGCTTCAATAGTAGCAGTCTTTAACATTACAGCATCAAAATTCACTGAATATAAAATATAAATCTCTTGTCTACATGAATGTTTACATATGTCTCTCTGTAAATCAATTGTGAGCATGTTTTTGGTTTTTCTCCTAGATTTGGTAACTCTGAGAACAGATAACATTGCATGTTAAATTGGATTTTAATGATAGAAAGATTATTACAAAATACAGTCTGTCATTTCTAATTTTTCCATCAACCCACCTGCTCCTGCAGGAATTAGTTCCATCTACTCTAAGTTATACCAGATTGGAGCATCTATTCCAGAATGCTTCACTTCTCTAAATCACAGCTGGCCTGCTAAAAAATTGTTGAGGTTTGCCCTGTATTAAACTTTTTACCAGTTTGTCTGATAATACTTTGGTAAAAATAGGTCCATGTAGAAAAAACAAAATGCTTTTTTTTTTTTTGTGTATTTGTAGTGAATTCCAGCTGTATCCCACAGGGCAGATGCTGGCTCTCCAGTGAATTCCGTTCTGCCCCTTGTGATCCAATTTCACTGCTCAAATTTTGCACTTGAGTCTGTGGTGGTCATGACTAATCTGGTGCGGGTTGCTATTGCATCTCCATGTGCCTCAGTTTGTGAAATAGAGACACTAATTTTTCTCAATAAATCCACTTCCATCAAATATATGAATGGGATTGAAATACATGCTGGCACACATGCTCTTTTTATTGTGTGTGTTTCTTTGCACAAAGCAGCAAACTCTCTTCCTCGGTCATTTTGTGTACGAGTTATCTGATGTTGATAAACTGTAAGACTATTAGTAATACTTAATTATCCTATGTAATTGCTTAGAATGATGGGAACAAACAAGCTGCTGCTATTAAAATCTTTATCTTTGCCACTGCATAAAAGCATTTCCTTAACTTTTGAATTTATTTCACATTAACAGTTACAGCTGTAGGCCTGAATATAAGGACAGCTTCAGCATTTCTTGAGTGGTTTAAGTAGCTTAACTTGTTCTTTGAGGCTGTGCCAATTCAGGATATAGTTGTCAAGATGTTGATACCCTTGGAAGTTAACCCAAGCTTGTTAAAGCCTACACAAAGGCAAGCAAAGTTTGTTCTTTATTCAGTTCTTGCTCTGTCACAAGCTTTATGGGAAATCATGGACAAATTCTTTATCCCCCTATAAAGGGGGAGGTAAATGCCTACATACCTATGTGCTTGCATTTCTGGTAGAGAAGATGGTGTGTCCAGAGTACTTTTTTTGCACAACTCTGACATGCCCAGGGCTACATAGAACTTTCTGTACAGATGAGGATCACCTTGTGCTGATAATGTAGAGCTGCTAAGCAGACAATGCTCAGAAGTCACGTTTCAATGCTCAGATGTACGTTTCAGCTGAAATAAAAGGCTTGGTCTTGTATATAAGTGGTGTCTTAGTACATGCATGGGCTTCTGTACACCTGTGCTTCCAATTGCCCTCTTCCTTTGTAATAGTATTGTAAAGATAAATACGGTGAAGGCTGCATTGTGCTCAGGTTGGAGCCAGATGTGTATCTAATATAGGCACACTGTCAAAAAGGTGTCTTAAGGCAAAGGCACAAACATAAAAATGGATGACCCTGGGGTTTATTTTATTCTGCAACTTGCAGGTTGTAAGAGTATGAACACAGCAAACACATCAAAAGGTCAATATCACTTAGATCAAGGGACCAGGCTAAGCCTAGACCTTTAGGAAAGGCATAGCAGCCTCCTGTCCCAGGGAGTGACTGCTAGCTGATGCCAAGGGAGGAGACTGGATCAAGCCCAGTACTAGGTTCCTTCCCAGATCAACCTCTCATGATCTGCAGACGAAGGACCTCTGACTCAGTGGTGGCTTCTGCGTTGAGTAGTCTTGGGTATGCTTTCCCCTTCTGTGAATCTGTCAGATTACACTTTGAACCCAGATGAATTTTTAGGCCCTGCAACTTTGGGCTGTTCATAATTCTCCAGCTGAATGCTGGGGGGAGGAAGCACTCCCTGAATTTAGTTTTGAAACTCCTGCTTGCTAACTTCATTTAGTCTGGGGACTAGGACGACGTGCTGGGAGAATCAGGAGATTGAACAGTGCCCTTTCTGCTCCAGTGTGGTGGCGGGAAAGCATGATGGGTGCTAAGCTCTGAAAAGGGCATATTTTTAAATAGCTAGACTAAAAGCTCCCTGAAGTGAAATAATACTGAAGGGCATCTGTGGCTTTCCCACTGCTAGTGTCTTCCCTAATGTGTAGATTTGAGGCAGCTGCTCAGACCCATCTTGATTTTCTCTTTGAGCTCATTTCCCACTTTTTTTTTTAATAATAACTTGGGGGTTGTGCGGCCTTTATGTTCTGTACCTCCTGGAGTTCCAGAAAGCAACAGAGAAGATGCTCTGTCTCCTGAGCTGTGAGGCAGTTGTCCTGGCCATTTTTTTTTCCTGACAGAATTCAAGATTGTGTGGAAGAAACCATCATAAGTCTAAAATATATCTGGGGGACACATGCTCAGTGTGTTGAGCCTCCCAGCAACACATTAAAATATCGGACCATTAATCAGAACTGAACTATATTTTTTCCTGTTGTTTTTCTTTTGTATGTTTCAAACATTGCTTTTGGGTTCACAGAAACTTTAGATGGGTTAAAAAGAAAAAAATGAATTGCCCAATAGTGTCTTTACTGCAGAATCATTGCACTGAGGACCTGGCTGCACATAATCCAGCTAATGCATCAGGGCTATGGAAGGAAGTGTGAATATTGCATAAACCTACCTGATTTACTTAGATGGAGTCACAAAAATACACTGTGCAATATATACGATGTTAACTATAGTGGTAGGATTGCTGAACTGGAAAAGGCTATGACTTTGATGAAGGTGATCTTCTCTGAAAAGGTAAAATTTGATACTGTGAATGTGCTAAGTACAGAATACAGAGTACTACACTCTTAAGAGTAAAGGCTTTTGAAATTCTGAGGAAAGAAAGCAGAACCAAAACCATCTCTTAGCTAAAGTCTTAGAGCCAGTTGAAGGAGAATAATTTAATTATACTGATTCTCCTTGTTTGCAGAGAATATTTGGGAGACAGAATTTATGCAGCTGGGTAAAAGTCGTGTTTATTTTTGCTCTCAACTTTTTTTTTCTTCAAAACACAGTGGAAATCTGGGACTTAGTATCTGTCCCTGGTTAAGTGTACAACGTTAAGTTGGTTCTGTATTTCTACCCTATCTGCCCTCATTTTCCCTTCTGTGCCTATATGTAGGGCAGAAAGTGATAAGGCAGCTCTTACAAAGGATTGCCTCAACGTGCAAAGCCTTCAGCTGAATCCTTATGAGATACAAGGAAAGTTGGATGTAGCATATTTTTTAAGGCTTTTTCAGTTGAGGATGACTCCACTGCATTTGTTCTGATGGCTCATGCAAAAGCATGTAAAAGACTGCCAAGTCATCTTTCTCACTTAGAGGAAACTGTTGGGTGCCTTGTTCCTCAAGAAAATGGGCAAAGGTTTGCCCCTGAATCCCTTCTGGGAGGGTGATGGACACTGAACTTGCCTGTGGTACAAAATGAGCAGCTATTTAATGGAGAACCAAGTGGAGGAACCTCAAGTGAAAAAGCTTTACAGTACTAGAACTGTGATTGAACTGGTTGCTCCTAGTGTGGTGGGAAGAAGAGCAAATCCACTGCTGTGCTTGCCTGTGCAGGAAGGAGTGGCTGAGAAAAATGTGTGTGAGAAGGGGAGAAAGTGAGTTGGCCAATTTGATTAGACTAAAGAGAATAAGGTTTATCCATAGATGATCTGGATGCATGTGAATGTATGGAGGTGGATTGTTTCTTGCCAGAGACTTGTATAAAATTGAAAAAACAGATCAGTGTTTTTTTCTGTAGCAGGATATAACTAGATTGTAAACTTTGGCAGGACTCTTTACATCTGAATGCTTCTTGAAACTCTGACAATGTTTTTGAAAAACTGATTCTGGAACTGGAATAAATAAGAGAGTTTTCTATATTCTCCCTCATGTTAATTAGGTGAAACAGTAAGTTTTATATTTGTCCAGAAAGAGGTCAAAGCAAACAAGAAATTGAGAATGGAGGAGCCAAACAAGGATAAGTAACAAGCCAATTTTTCGAACTGGCAACGACATACCAAGAGTTTGGAAAAAAGTACGCTTGCAAGCTTCCTTTATTATTATAACCTCTTGAACAGAATAATCCAGTCCAAACAGCTATAAACGTTTTCCAATAGAGAAGTTTATGACCTAGTTTCTGACTGAAACACAGTATCATGGTGTGTGAAAAGAACTTAAATGAAGATGCTGGTGGCAGTGACCCTAGAGCGACATATTAAAAACTCTTTGTATTTAGGCATTCCT